>NC_056750.1:865273652-865461523 GCF_019279795.1 Protopterus annectens | reverse complement strand
TATACTTAAATCAGCTTGCGTCCAGTTGATATATGCAGACAAGTCTCAGTAGCCAGCAACTTCGATTAAAATGATTACTAGAAATGTAACCAACACATATTTTAATGCTAGCAGAAACCCCCAAGCTAACGAACACTAACAAAGGAATTTCAAAGCAGTCTAACAACTTACAATGAGCCCAGATGGCTACACTTTTTCCACACTTCAGGCAACCTAACTGCAGAGACAGATGATTTATTGAGTGATAAAATAGTTCCAATTATAAGACAAAATTGGGGTTGTTTAAATTTAGAGAATTAGCTGAACTATGCACTAAACCTACATTCTCCTTTAGAAAAGGGTCTAGAATTAAGGATAGATTAGTGCAGAGTAAATTTCAGACCCCAAATTCTAGGGTATCAAATACTTTACAAATTTTAGGAACTGTTCCGTGTGGAAAATGCATTGTTCGTCAGCATGTTGTACAAAGTTTTCAATATATTAACGGAAAGAAGTTTCATGCGTTATCTACTTTTTTCACTACTGAATGTATTGTTTATGCACTAAAGTGTCCATGCAACAAGTTTTATACAAGGGAAAGCAAAAGGACTTTGGAACATGTGAGAGATATAAAAAAATATAAACTTGAAAGCCCTGTAGCTCAACATTTTTTAGAATGTCGTAACGGTGACTCTAGTGGTTTGCATGGCACTATTTTAGAGAAATTTGCAAAAGTGATGATTTGAATGTCAAAGAGAGGCTTCTATATAAAGAAGCCCTGTTTATTTTAAAGTTTGGCACTTTAAATCCAGATGGCTTGAATGCCTATTGTAACTGGAAAGTACTTGTTTAATGAAAAAGAAGTTATGTCTTACCATAACGTTCCATCTGTATTGTTGATCCTCGTTCAGTCATTACGTGTCGGTATCGGTTCTGACCTCGGTACCGAGCCGGCCATCTTCCAAGCTCGCGTCAGCTACAAACTCTCGAGCTAAAACTCTTACCCAGAATTCCCCTCTCCCCGTTACCTCAGACTGAGTTTGCAAGTCAAAAGAAGGTAGAGGCTACCTTTGGTCAAATGACCTAATAGAACCGGATGGTGAAATCCACTAGAAGCCACAGGAGGGGGAAGGTGGGAGGGTCGTAATGACTGAATGAGGATCAACAATACAGATGGAACGTTATGGTAAGACATAACTTCTTTATCTGATATTGTTAATCCACATTCATTCCTTACGTATGGGACAGAGTCCCCAGCTACCTTTATTCCTGGGCGGCTCTCATGGAAGGACATTCCTGAGAACCACAGAACCAAAAGATGCTCTTCCCCTGGAAGCCAAATCCAGTTTGTAATGATTGATGAAGGTATGAGGGGTAGCCCAAGTTGTAGCTGCACAAATGTCATGTAAAGAAGCTCTGGCATGAAAGGCAGCAGAAGTTGCCACCAACCTTGTAGAATGATCCTTTATGGTAGCAGGTAATGGAATACGACATTGTCTATCAATGAAGGTCACACAGTCTTTCAAGCATTTAGCCAATGTGACCTTAGCAACAGCACATCCTAATCTAGGTCCAGAATAGGCCAAAAATAACTGGTCTGTTTTACAAGAGGCCTTAATCCTGTTCAAGTAGAAGCAACTTTGCCTGTGAATATCTAGGGTATGTAGGCAATACTCTCCTTTGCATAGTTGGGGAAGAAAACTGGCAATTCAATGGTTTGATTAATGGACATTTCAGAGATCACTTTTGGCAGAAAGGAAGTATTAGTTCTCAATGACGCTATCTATACAAAATCAAATATGGACTCGATGCATAAGGCCTGACGCTCAGAAATACGTCTGGCAGAAGTGACCAAAAACAAGGTTTTCCATGACAAGTATTTGAGCTCGCAAGAAGAAGCTGGTTCGAAAGGTGGCATTTTCAAAGCTTGTAGAACTAATGACAGGTCCCATGGTTGAGTGGGTTCTCTAAAAGGGGGTTTTAGATGATTCACACCTTTTATGAAAGTCTTGCATAATTTGTGTGACATAAGAGAGGAGTCTTTGACACCAACATGGAAATTAGATATTGCAGCCAAATGAACTCTAATGGTAGAGGCCGATTAGACGGGATTGAAAAAGAGTGGCTAGATACTCCAGTACCATCAACGCTGGTGCTGAAAAAGGATCTACCTGCTTTTCTATCAGCCAAAAAGTAAATCTTTTCCACTTGCTTAATTCTGGTGGACGACTTATGACATGCAATAAGAATATCACATGCTGGCAAAGAAAGATCATTCTGCCTGGCAATCAAGGGAATTGGAGGAGCCAAGCTGTGAGCTTCAGGTTGTCCAAGTTGGGGTGAATCAGATTCTGCGGATGGGAGATCAACCCCGGGGGTGGATGGAGAATCCACGGTTGATCTAGCTGGTGAGGCCAAAGGAAGGGGAACCAAATCTAAAGAGGCCAATATGGAGCTATGAGGATCACTTTGCTCTTCAATCGGCGGGCTTTTTTCGGAAACTGGGGAATGAGGGGGAGAGGTGGAAATGCATAAAGTAGACCCAAGGACCAGTCATGGACTAGAGCATTCCTGGGTGACTGTCCCAGAGGGGGAATCAGGGTGAAATAGTTACTGCATTTGTAGTTGGTCGGGGACGCAAAGAGGTCGCAGCAAGGAAGACCACAGGGGTCGAAAATCTCCGCCGCTATCACGGGATTCAGGGACCACTCGTGAGGTTGTAGAATACACCTGCTGAGTCTGTCTGCTATCACGGTGGAACTCCTGGGAATGTGCGTTGCTAGAAGAAAACGGTTGGTAGCCATCGCCCATTGCCATATCCTCATGGCCTCTCCACCTTGTCTGTTGATGTACCAGACCACCACCATGTTGTCTGATTGTATCGCAATAGTCCCAGATGGCAGCAGGGGATGGAATGCTTGCAACGCCAGAAGCACCGCCCTCAGCTCTAGAACATTGCAGATGGGCCTCCCTTCAGACAAAGTACCTTGGACTGTCTGTCCCTGACATAGACCCCCCCCCCACCCTATCATGGAGGCGTCCGTGGTCACTGTAGCCTTGGGTTGTTGGGGGGAGAAGGGCGAGACCATTGTGATGGGTTGTGGGTCATCCATCAATTTAAATCCTGTTTGCACCTGTGAGTTACCCGAATCTTGGCTGAAAGAGGGTACTGAAAGGGATACCACTGGGTGAGCAGTAGCCATTGGAGAAGCCACATGTGAAACCTGGCCAGGGAGACGATGGTGATGGAGGCTGCCACGGAACCCAACAACTGTAGAACAGAGTGAGCTGTGGATTTCTCCCTTGAAAGGATGGGGATTAGTTGTTGCTTTATCCTTAGAATTTTGTGCTCTGGAATGGATGCTCTGCAATTCTTTGTATTCAAGATGACCCCTATGAATTCTGTGGAATGAAATGGGGTGAGATTGGATTTTTGCCAGTTTATGGTTATGCCTAGCCTTTCTGCAGAGAGGAGAGATTATGCCAAGGCTTCTTCCAATAGATGTCTGGTGGGGGCGGAGATGAGCCAGTCGTCTAGGTATGGAAACACCTGGAATCCTTATAGTCGCAAGTGAGCTGTGACGATTGCCATGCACTTTGTGAACACTCTGGGGGGCTATAAAGAGTCCGAAGGGCAGTACTCTAAAAGTACAGTTTTGTACCTACCATAAATGTAGATGTTCGAGTGTACACCCTGCTGCAGTCATCACACTTGGGTTATCCTGTCGTCAGGCGGTCCCATGATCGGCGAATTCCAAAGTCTTGGTCCGGCGTCGGTTGCTGTCGCTTCTTCCCTGACGTCAGTGCACCAGGGGTATATATAATGCATCCAATGCCATTTTCTTCAGTTTTTCTTGCCCCAGATGTCAGGTGCCCCCAAAAAGGTGGTCAGTAATTAGTACCAAATTAAGTAATTTTTGCACAAATACAAAATCCCTCCAGCTATGAGCAAATACATCAGGAAGGTATTGTAGAGATTTAGCCAGTTAGATCAGAGGGGATGGAGGGAGGGTAACCTGGACTGCAGCAGGGTGTACACTCGAACATCTACATTTACGGTAGGTACAAAACTGTACTATGTTCATCATGTTACCCTGCTGCAGTCATCACACTTGGGCAGAATCCCAAAGCTAATAATGGGTGGAGGAGTTATAGAGGGTTAGAGGAGGCTAGAAGGCCCTGAAAAACTGCAGTGGTGAAGCCAGCTCTAGTCTTAGAGTAAAGAGGTAAGTGATAGTGTTTGGTAAAGGTGTGTACTGAACTTCAAGTTGCAGCTTCCAAAATCTCCTTGGTTGGAACCCCCCTGAGGAAGGCTGTAGATGTAGCTGTTGCCCTGGTAGAGTGGGGCCTAATGGTAGCAGGAACTGGTTTTCCATGATGGGTATAGCAAAAACGAATGCAATGCCCTATCCATTTGGAAATGGTTTGTTTTGATATAGCCTTCCCTTGTGAAGCTGTAGCATAGGATACAAAGAACTGGTCAGATTTTCTGAAAGCCTTAGTTTTATCCAAGTAGTAACGAAGTTGCCTGTGAATGTCCAAGGAATGCAGGAGTCTTTCTCCTTGGTTCTGTGGATTTGGGAAGAAGGTGGGTAAGTGGATGGTTTGATTTAAAGCCACACTGGAAACCACCTTAGGCATGAAGGAAGGATTAGTTTGTAGAGAAACTCTGTCTTGATGGAAAATGAGGAAAAGTTCCACTGCCATTAGTGCCTGCAGCTCTGAGACTCTTCTAGCTGAAGTTATTGCTAGCAGCAGGGCAGTCTTCCATGATAGAAACTGTAGAGCTGCAGAGAAAGCTGGTTCAAAGGGAGGTAGCGTAAGTTTTTCCAGAACAAAATTGAGGTCCCATATGTTGGTGTGGGTGCTCTCCTGGGGGGGCCTAATGTTTTTTGCCCCTCTGAGAAACTGCCTTAGAAGTGGATGCAAAAATAAGGGTGGATCCGTGTTGTAGTGGGCTGAAATAGCTGATGCATGGATTTTAATGGAAGAAAAAGAAAGTCCTTTGTGCAACATCTCAGTTAAATACTGTAGAATCTGAGGCATGTGAGGCTGAAGTGTGTTTTGGCCTTTAGCTTGGTTCCAGGCGCAAAACCTTTTCCATTTATCCGAATAGGCCTTCCTGGTGCTGGGCCTCCTAGCTTCCAGAATAACATCCATAACTGCTTGGGAAAGAGGAGCTGGCTGGATGCTTAGGTGATTTGCCATGCTGCCAGATTTAAGGTTTTGAGCTGGCTGTGAAGAATCTGATTGTTTTGCTGTGTGAGCAAATGGGCAATTTGTGGTAAAATCCAAGGTGGGCCCTGGGCCATATTCCTCAATAGTGGGTACCAGTGCTGGCGTGGCCAGTCTGGGGCTATGAGAATCAGTCGAGGTCTCTCCTTTCTGACTTTCAGAAGCACCTTTGTGAGGAGAGGCAGTGGAGGGAAGGCATATACTGTCTGGTTTTTCCAACTGAATGAGAGTGCGTCCACTTTCCAAGCTTGATGGTGCAGTGTCCTTGTACAAAATTTTGTTAGTTGATAGTTTTGAGGACTGGCAAACAGGTCTATGTCTGAAGGCCCCATTTTTGAGTTATCATTGCAAATACTTGTGGATCCAGTTTCCACTCGTGGGGATCCATGATGTTTCTGCTGAGGTCGTCTGCCAATGTGTTCTTTTTTCCTGGCAGGAATTGAGCTTGTAACTGAACTTGGCGAGCCAGAGCTGTGTTCCACAAGGTCATTGCTTGCCTGCATAGAGGGTAGGAGTGTGTACCCCCCTTGTTTGTTTATGTACCACATTAGTTTGGTGTTGTCCGTCCTAAATGTAAGCTGTCCTGGATGTAATAGATTCTTGAAGGCTGTCAGAGCATTCTGTACAGCTAGCATCTCGTTTTGATTGATGTGCAGATTCCTTTGATCTGCAGTCCATATGCCTTGAACGCACTGTCCTGCCATGTGTGCCCCCCAGGCGTAGTCCGATGCATCTGTTGTCATAGTTTGCCTGGCTGGGGGCAAGGTGAAAGGCTGACCCTTGTTGAGGTGACATGCCTGTGACCACCATAGAAACTCCTGTTGTAGGTAGGGAATGAGAGATATTATTGTGTCCAAGCTGTGGCTGTGTTGAGACCATACGCTTTTAAGGTACCACTGTAATTTCCTCATATGCAGCTTTGCAAATGGTATTAGTAGTATGCAAGATGCCATGAAGCCCAAGGCCTGCAGAATTTTTCTTGCAGGAAGTTGGGTCTTTGTTGCCATTGTTTTGAAATACTGAGTCAGCTGTAGTTGTTTGTCTGGCGTCAGGTAAGCCTTCTGGGCCGTTGTATTCAATCTGGCACCCAGGAATGTCATATTTTGTGAGGGTACTAGTTTTGATTTCTTTTTGTTTACTGTGTACCCCAGGCAACTTAGATGATGTTTTACAAAAGCCATATGTTATAAGAGGATGCCCTTGCTTTCTGCTTGGATGAGGTAGTCGTCCAGGTATGGGTATATTTGAATTCCTCTTTGTCAGCAGTATGCAATTACTGGTGCCAGGCATTTTGTGAAGACCCTGGGCGCAGCAGATAAGCCAAAGGGCAGTGCAGAGAATTGGTAATGGGTTGTACCTGCAATGAAGCGGAGGTATCTTCTGCAACTTTGTCTGATAGGGACACGCAGGTATGCCTCCTTGAGGTCCAGCGTTACTAGCCATGCTTTCTTGCCCAACATGGGAAGAAGCTGCTGTAGTGTTAGCATCTTGAATTTGGGTACTTGTAAGAAGGTGTTTAGAATTGAAAGGTCCAATATTGGTCTCCAGGCATTGTCCTTTCTGGGAACTAGAAAGAGTCTTGAGTAAAATCCTTGGCCTTGCTCTGGAGTAGGTACCAGTTGAATGGCTCTCATGTCCATGAGAGCTGTAATTTGTTTTTGTGCCTCTGCCCATTGATTTTGTGGCAGGTTTGTCATTCCTCTTTTCATTGGCAAGGTGCGAAAATGGAATCTGTATCCTCGTGAAATTATGTCTAGGACCCAGTTGTCCTTTGTGACAATGTGCCAGTTGTCTGAAAAAAGTGCAAGTTTTCCTCCCAAGGGGGCTGTCAAGAGAGTGTTGTTTGGCCAGATGAGGTGTAAGTCATTAAGTTTGCCTTCTAGTAGTTTGGGACCTGTCTTCTCCTCCCTTCTGTGTTGCACTGCCCCATTGTCGAGGTTTGTACTGGCCTTGTGGTTGTCCTCTGCCTCTTGGACGTCTGTATTTAGCCCTCTGTGGTATGTCAGTAGCTGGAAAGGACCAATTTTTTGTTGGCCGATTTCTGCTAAAGCGAGGGAGGTGTACCTGTAGAAAATCTTTGACTGCCTGCATAGATTTTGCCTTATCCTCCATTTTCTTTAAGACGACTTCTGCTTTAACTCCAAAAGGAACATCCTGTTGTAAGGGAGCATCTAGAAGCTTTGCTTTAACATGATCAGGCAGAGTTTGTTCCTTTAGCCAAGCATGCCTACGTATAACAGACCCAGTGACAGCTGCTCTGCAGGAAGCCTCCAAAGAATCAAACCCACATTGTAAAGTATGTTTGCCCACCTGTTCAGTTGCATGCAAGAGATCCTGCATTTCTTTCAATTCAGACTGCTGAGGGAGTGTGCTCATTTTTTGTTTTAACTGAGACATTAGAAATTGCTGATATTTTAGCATGTGGAATTGGCAATTTAGTGCCCTCATAGCTAGAGTGGCTGAGGTGTAAACCTTTTTCCCCACCTGTCTAGTGCTCTGGAGTCCCTTTCAGAGGGTACAGGATTTTTTGCCATATAAGCCTTAGCCCCTTTGGGACCCTGGGAGATGGTCTCTGGATCAGCAGCAGGGCTTTTATAAAGGAATTTGTGGGAATCAGGCACTCTATAGTATCTGTCAGGTTTGGCTGGAGCAGGAGGCACAGAATCTGGATTCAAACTGGATTCTAAGTAAGCATCATCCACAATGTCTAAAACTGGGGGGGATGGCAAGTGCTCTGTGCTGGGGGAGTAAAAGAAACTCTCTGAGCCTTTTCTTTGAGTCAGAGTAGTCCTGACCTTCCCAGTGAAAATGTTCCCTCATAGTGTGTAAAGTTTCCCCAAAGGAGTAGTCTTCAGGAGGAGAAGCTGAGGGAATAGAATCCTCAGCATCAGAATCTTCATAAGGGGAGAAGGAGTAATCTTGGTCCTCAGAGGAGCCTGAGGAAATAAGACACTTGTTCAGAGGAGGCATAATCTTCCTCTTGTCTAGGCCTTTTGTCAGTAGGGGGTTGGGAACCCCTGATTAAAGAGATCAAATCTTCAGCCATTTTGAGCATCTGTTTCTTAGGAATGGGGCCTTGAACTGGAGACTGAAGTGCAGTCTTTTTAGATTTAATAGGAGTCTTAGGATACATTTTTATGGTGAGCGTCGTCGGTCTGAAGACGCCTTCAGAAACCAGTGTTTCTGCAGTACCGACATCTTTATCAGCAGTGTCGTCAGTAGGGGCTAAACAAAATGGCTGCGTCGGCCTAGTACTTTCCGACAAGAGCTCCGAAGCGGTCTTGGGTTCCAGATCTGCGGTAGTCAGGGGCTGCGTCGGAGCCTCACTGAAAACCGGTGAACCGGAGACCAGACCAGCCGAGGCCTCAGAGTCTGGCTTGGGTCTAGGCTGCCTGTCCTTATCCTTGCGTTTTTTTGTGCACACCGGTAGTCGGTTGCTCCGACGGCATAGTGTAGTTAAATTTTCTACCTAAGTAGTGTCGTGCGAAGTCAAAGCGTCTTTTAATAGTACGCATTAAACCTAGCACAAAAATGACAACCAGTGACGTCGTGGTCTGGGCCTAGGCAAGGTATGCAGTAAGAATGAAAATCCTTATGAGGTATTTGCTTCCCACAAGAAATACAATTGTTAACTTTTTCTGACATCGGTTTGAGGCAAGAAAAGTTTCCCCAACGGGGTACTTAGCTTTATTGAAGACTTCGGATCTGAAATTCGACTTCGAAAATCTCAGGAGTCGGACGACTGGCACTTGCGGACTGCTTCTGCTTCGGGCACCGCTCGGCAAGAAAGACTGGGGAAAATGGCGTCGGATGCATTATATATACCCCTGGCGCACTGACGTCAGGGAAGAAGCGACAGCAACCGACGCCGGACCAAGACTTTGGAATTCCGGCTGACTGCGGGACCACCTGACGACAGGAAAACCCAAGTGTGATGACTGCAGCAGGGTAACACAATGAACATCTGGTAGCGACTGGCTCCCGCACGGAAGCGAAGGAATCTTCTTGATGGCCTGTCCACTTTTATGTGGTAGTATGCATCTTGAAGATCTATCGAGCACATCCAATAGTCTTTTTCCAAAAGCAGAAGGATAGACTGTATTGTGACCATCTGGAATTTTTGTATTCTTACAAACTTGTTCAATATGCTGAGATCCAAAATTGGTCTCCAATCTTCGGTGTTCTTTGGCACCAAAAATAGTCTTGAGTAGAATCCGGATCCTATCTGGTCTGGAGGGACTATTTGGATGACTCTTTTTCTTATAGGCTTTGATATCTCTAATGCTTCTTCCCTTTGAATGGGTGGAATGTCGGGTAAGTTTGTTGGGGGAGCGGGACAAAGATCGAAGGGAATATGATCACCTCTGGTTATTATCCTTTGTACCCAAGAATCGGTGGTGATGGTTAGCCAGGCAGAAGGGTACAAAGACAAACGACCCCCAACCACTTCCAGAGGAAGCAGTTGGGCCGCTCTTCAGGAGCACTGGCAAAATTGGCCAGAGAAAGAGTCCCTGGAAAGTACAGTTGTGTACACTTAGCATAAATGTAGATGTTCGAGTGTATTCACTGTTGCAGTCATTACACTTGGGGGTATCCTGCTGGCAGGCTACCCTCAGTCGGCCTGAATTCCAAAGTCTAGGTCCTGTGTCTGTTGCTGTCGCCTATTCCCTGATGTCAGTGCGCCACGGGCATAAAAGATGCAGCCGACGCCATTTTCTTCAGTTTTTCTTGCCCCAGATGTCAGGTGCCCCCAAAAGGGAAGGCTAAAAATATGCCAATAAAACATGCATGTACCAAAATATATTATACCTTCATCTACAAGCAAATACACCAGATAGGTTGCATAGATTAAAGAAGTGCAGCTAAGTTCCACCAAAAAGAGATGGGGGATGGTGGGTGGGTAACCTGGACTGCAACAGTGAATACACTCGAACGTCTACATTTATGGTAAGTGTACACAACTGTACTATGTTCTTCGTGTTTCACTGTTGCAGTCATTACACTTGGGTTGAATCCCAAAGTTATGGTTGGGAGTCTGGAGCTAAATAGCATTAGGAGCAGCTATGAGGCTCTGTGAACTGCAGTGGCAAAGCCTGCCCTGGATTTAGAGTAGAGTGGTAAATCATAGTGCTTTGTAAAGGTGTGTACTGAACGCCAGGTGGCAGCCTCTAAAATGCTTTGGTTGGTACTCCCCTGAGGAAGGCTGCTGAAGTGGCTGCTGCTCTGGTTGAATGTGGTCTAATGCCCTTAGGCACTGGCTTGCCATGTTGTGAATAGCAGAAACGAATGCAGTGGCCTATCCACTTTGAAATAGTCTGCCTTGAGATAGCCTTTCCTTGTGATCCTGCAGCATATCCTTGTGATCCTGCAGCATATGCCACTAGTAGCTGCTCAGTCTTTCTGAAAGCTTTGGTTCTGTTCAAGTAGAAGCGTAGCTGTCTGTGTATGTCCAAAGAATGCAGAATTCTCTCCCCCTTATTCTGTGGGTTTGGATAAAAAGTAGGCAGATGAACAGTTTGGTTAAGGGCCACACTGGACACTACCTTAGGCATAAATGTTGGGTTTGTCCTCAGAGAAACCCTGTCTGGATAAAAAATGATAAAAGGTTCCACAGCCATGAGTGCCTGTAGCTCTGAGACTCGTCTTGCAGAGGTTATTGCTAGGAGCAGAGCTGTTTTCCAAGATAAAAACTTTATATCAGCAGTAGCAGCTGGCTCAAAAGGGGGCAGAGTGAGTTTTTCCAAAACATAATTGAGGTCCCATGCAGGTATTGGTGATCTCCTTGGAGGCCTTAAGTTTTTGGCTCCTCTGAGGTATTGCCTTAACAAAGGATGAGAAAAGATTGGTGGCTCTGTATTGTAATGAGCCGAAATGGCAGAGGCATGAATTGTAATTGATGAAAAAGAAAGGCTTTTGTCCAGCATCTCAGTTAAGTATTGCAAAATCTAAGGAATATTTGGTACTGGTGTGTCAATTCCTTGTGGTTCCAGTCACAGAATCTCTTCCATTTTCCAGCATAAGAGTTTCTAGTACTAGGCCTCCTGGCCTCCAAAATGACATCCATCACTGCTTTAGTGAGAGCTGTGTTTTGTATGACTACATTATCCGCCAGGCTGCCAGATTTAAGGTCTTGAGTTGGCTGTGCAGGATCTGATTTGTTTTATTGGGACAGTAGGTGAGGTATTTGAGGTAAGGTCCAGGCTGGGCATGAGACAAGTTCCTTAGGATTGGATACCAGTACTGGCGGGGCCAGTCTGGGGCAATCAGTATCATTTTTGGCTTCTCTTGTCTGACCTTTAGGAGTACCTTGGGAAGGAGAGACAGTGGAGGAAAGGCATACACTGTTGACTTTTTCCAGCTGAAAGATAGGGCATCCACTTTCCATGCTTGTCTGTAAGTCCTTGTGCAGAATCTCTTTAGTTGGCAGTCGTGAGGAGAGGCAAATAGGTCTATGTCCGGGCATCCCCATTTCCTTGTTATCATGTTGAAGACTTGTGAATCCAATTTCCACTCGTGGGGATCCATGAGGTTTCTGCTTAGTTTGTCTGCCAGAGTATTTCTCTCTCCTGGCAGGAATTGTGCCTGCAGATGTACTTGGTAAGTAAATGCTGTGTCCCACAAAGCCATGGCTAGTCTGCAGAGGGGGTAAGAATGAGTGCCTCCTTGCTTTTTTATATACCACATTACCGTGGTATTGTCTGTCTTTATCAGTAGTTGTCCCGGATGAAGTAGGTCCTTGAGGGCTGTCAGTGCATTCTGAACAGCTAGCATCTCTTTTTGATCGATATGTAGATGCATTTGGTTGGCAGACCATGTGCCTTGAATACATCTTCCTGCCATGTGTGCCCCCCAGGCATAATCTGATGCATCCGTTGTCAATGTCTGCCTGGCTGGGGGTAAGGTGAATGGCTGTCCCTTGTTTTGGTGACAGGCCTTCGCCCACCATCGAAACTCCTGTTGCATTCAGGGAATGAGAGTAATTATAGTTTCCAGGCTGTGGCAATGCTGAGTCCAAACACTTTTTAGGTACCATTGAAGTTTCCTCATATGCAGTCTTGCATATGGAATTAGTAGAATGCAGGATGCCATGAAGCCCAAAGCCTGCAGAATTTTTCTTGCAGATAACTGGGCCTTTGTTGCCAACAGTTTGAAATAGGTAGTCAGTTGCCTTTGTTTGTCTGGCGTGAGATAAGCCATCTGGGCAGTTGTATTTAAGCTTGCACCCAGGAATATTATCTCTTGAGAGGGTACTAGTTTTGATTTCTGTTTGTTGGCTGTGTACCTTAGGCATGGTAGTAATCTCTTTACAAACGCCAGATGCTGTAGTAGAATGTCCTTGTTCTCTGCTTGTATGAGGCAGTCATCCAAGTAAGGATATATTTGTATTCCTCTTTGTCTACAGAATGCAATTACTGGTGCCAGGCACTTTGTGAAGACCCTGGGGGCGGTAGATAAGCCAAAGGGCAGTGCAGAGAATTGGTAGTGCACTGAGCCAGCTTTGAATCCGAGGTATCTTCTGCATGTTTGTCTGATTGGGATATGCAGGTATGCCTCTTTTAGGTCTAAAGTCACAAGCCAAGCCTTCTTGCCCAGCATAGGCAGAAGCTGCTGTAAGGTCAACATTTTGAATTTTGGTATATCCAGATATGTGTTTAGAATAGATAGGTCCAGTACTGGTCTCCAGGCTTTATCCTTTCTGGGTACCAAGAACAGTCTTGAATAAAATCCTTGTCCCTGCTCTTGTTCTGGTACTTGTTGAATGGCCCTCATGTCCATGAAGGATAAGACTTGTTTTTGCGCCTCTGCCCATTGGTTTTTTGGTAGGTCTGGCCAACCGTTTGCCCTTGGCAGGGTATGAAAGTGAAACTTGTAGCCCTGTGACACTATGTCTAAGACCCATTTGTCCTGGGTTATTATGTGCCAATTTTGAGAAAAAAGTGGTAGTTTTCCCCCTAAAGGTGCTGCCAGAAGATAAGTGCTTGGCGCCAACAGGGGGAAGTCATTGGGACTGTTTCCTGTAAGGCTGTGATTTGTCTTCTCCACTTTTGGAGGTAGATGCACCCCTTTGTTCAGACATGTATGAACCTTGGGGCTGGGATCTGCCTCTTGGGCATCTGTATCTGCCCCTTTGTGGTCTGTCTGACACTGGAAAGGATCAATTCTTTGTAGGCCAGTGTCTGCTAAATCTTGGGAGGCTGTACCTGTAAGAAATCCTTGACTGTTTGCATAGATTTAGCTTTGTCCTCCATTTTCTTTAACACCAAACAAAGTATCATGCTGTAATGGAGCATCTAAATTTTGCTTTAACATGATCTGGTAACTGTTGTTGCTTTAACCAAGCATGCCTCCTAATGACAGAGCCCGTGACAGCAGCCCTGCAGGAGGCCTCCAAAGAATCAAAACCACATTGCAAAGCATGCTTTCCAACTTGCTCAGCTGCATGCAATAAATCCTGCATTTCTTTGTTTTCTGCACCTTCAGAATTTATCAACACTTTCTGTTTAAGCAGTGACATAATATATTGCTGATATTTGAGCATATGAAACTGACAATTTAAAGCCCTTATAGCCAATGTAGCAGAGGTGTAAATCTTCTTTCCCCATCTGTCTAATGCCCTAGAATCCCTGTCAGAAGGGGTAGGGTTTTTTTTTGCAGTGGATGCCTTGACCCCTTTTGGACCCTGAGAAATAGTTTCTGGGTCAGCAGCAAGGTTTTTGAAAAGAAATTTATGAGTCAGGCACCCTGTAGTACCTGTTCGGCTTAACAGGAGCTGGAGGTAAGGAGTCAGGGGTCAGACTGGACTCTGAAAATACATCATCTACAATGTCTAACACAGGCGGAATAGCTAGGGGCCTGTGTTGGGGGAGTAAAAGGAAGTCCCTGAGCCTTTTCTTAGATTCAGAATAATCTTGGCTCTCCCAGTGGAAATGCTCCCTCATGGTATGCAAGGTTTCCCCAAAAGAGTAATCCTCAGGAAGAGAGGCTGAAGGGATAGATTCTTCAGCATCAGAATCCCCATAGGGAGGAAGAGAGTACTCCTGATCAGAAGAGGAATCTGAAGAAATGGAAACCTGATCTGAAGATTCATATTCTGTCTCTTGCCTAGGCCTCTTATCAGGAGGGGGATGGGAACCCCTGATCAAAGTTTGGCCTCTTATCAGGAGGGGGATGGGAACCCCTGATCAAAGTTTAAGTCTTCGGCCATTTTGAGCATCTGTTTTTTGGGCATGGAGGCCTGACAATGAGGCTGTTGTACTTGTTTCTTTGTCTTTAAAGATGCTTTTGTCTTTGCCTTTGTAGCTGGAGTCGCTTTTAATGTACAATTGAGTAGGTCTGAAAACACCCTCAGAAGCCGATGCCTGCTCAGCGGCTCCGGACCCATCTGAGGGAATAGTTTCCGAAGGTCAAATACCTTGAGCTTCCAGCGGCCTAGGCGACTCCATGTGGGAGTCTATAGCGGCCTGCAGGTCCAAAGTAGCGGGCATCAGGGGCTGCAAAAGTGCCTCACTGAGAAGCGGCAAACCGGCGACTGGCTTAGAAGAAGCCTCGTCGTCGGTTTTAGACCTCGGATGCCTGTCCTTTTCTTTGCGTTTCTTGTGAATTGCGGTAGTCGGTTGGCTATCCGATGGCATCGTGTAATTAAATCTTCTGCCAAAATAGTGAAATGCAAAATCGTACTGTCGCTTTATAGTGCGCTGGTTCAATCTAGCACAAAACCGACAACAAGCAACGTTGTGGTCAGGGCCTAGTCAAGGTATACAGTAAGAATGAAAATTCTTATGAGGTATTTGCTTCCCACAAGAAATACAATTATTAACTTTTTCCTGATATCGGTCTGGAGCAAGAAAAAAGTTTTCCCCAACGGGGTACTTGGCCGACTTCGGATCTGAAATTCGAACACGAAAATCTCAGGAGTCGGCCGACCAGCACTTGTGAACTGCTTCTGCTTCGGGCACCGTGTGGCAAGAAAGACTGCAGAAAATGGTGTCGGCTGCATCTTTTATACCCCTAGCGCACTGACGTCAGGGAAGAGGTGACAGCAACCGATGCCGGACCTAGACTTTGGAATTCAGGCCGACTGAGGGTAGCCTGCCAGCAGGATAACCCAAGTATAATGACTGCAACAGTGAAACACGAAGAACATCCCTGGTTACGCAGAACCCCTCTGCCCCGAAAAGGGCGTCTTCACTGTGAGTTTCCCCCTCTGCCTCTAGGGGAGAACTCGGCCTGTGTGTCACGGAAAGGACCCTGAGACTTTTTGTACCATATTTTTCCACTCTTCTGGTTTCTGGAGAAAGCCAGTTGAGGGGAAAAATAACAGACACCCATGGCAGAAAGGGTCTTAATGTCCTGTTCACATCTGGCCAGTGTGCTTTTAACCTTGGGTCCAAACAATGAAGAGGCTTCGATAGGAGCATTGAGAAAGGAAGCCTTTAAGGGTTCCGCGAAATTACACAAGTGCATCCAGGCGTGTCGTCTCAGAACAATGCCAGAACTCGCTGCTCTAGCTGCTCCTTCTGATGCATGAGCTAGGTGCATGGAGGAGTTAGACATCGATTGAATGGTGGCTAGCTGACAGGCCACTTTGTCATGGACCTCATCAGACACGGCACCAGCCAAAGTTTCAGGGAGCTCAAAAATGAAATCTCCTTGAAGCCTGGTAAAGTGTGCCATATAGTTCAAGGACCTGATTGCAAAGGTCGCTGATGCAAAAGTACGCTTCCCTATTCTGTCCGGAACCCAGGACTCTGTTGGACAGATGGACAGTATGGCTTTCTTCTTCCGCCAGGTCCTTTTTAGTTGCGACCACCAAAGCATCTACAGGAAAACCTTTGGACCAATGGAGGTCAGTAGCAGGAGGGGACAAAATTTTATCTGGCCTTTGGGGAATGGCCTCAACGGTGTCAGAAGCCTTCCACGCATGCTGCATGATGAGCCGGACCAGTTCGTCGGCAGGTAAAGCAACCCAGGATGTAGGGGGCCAGGCGCGAAAGGCCTGCAGGAACACAGACTCTTCAGAGGTCGGGTTAGAGGGCTGCCAGTCACCTCTCGGTTTAAGAATTTCGAGAATATCACCAAAGGATACCTCAGAGGGTGAGCGAGGGGACCCTTCCCCATCATCAAAGTCTGTGTCTTCATTACGGGACTCTTCTGTGCAAGTCCATGTGCTTCCTCTTGCACAAGCTTTTCTGATGAACTTCCTCAGTGGGAGAAGCTGGGGAAGACAGCGCAAAAGGGGTTTCCTGTGGGAGTAAATCCTGAGGCCCTTGCGCCCGGTGTCCACCAGGAGCGACTTGTGTACATAGCGGTCCAGAGGAGGGTGGGGAGAGTGATAGCACAGGATCGCCAGTCAATGCCATAGCCTTCTCCATTAGCTGGAAGGCCGGTCCACCTGAAGAGGGGTGAGTGTCCAGGACAGTCTCCTAAGTGGCTCAGCCTGCCAACTCAAGAGTCCCTGGATGGCTGTGAAACACTAAATTACATATGCCACAGCTGACATCCTGGGTCGTAGCAAAACTCTGCCACGAAGGCAACTGGGGCTCCTTAGTGAGGTCCATAAAAGGAACCGTAGAGGGGGAAGACTGTGCTATATCAAGGAGCTTCAAAGGCAATGAAGGAGGAGAAGAAGTAGGGGTCTTTGTTAAAGGGTGATCACCTCCCGAGATAGGATAGGTCATGGAGGGTGGGATACCTCTGGCCAAAAGCACTTGCTCCACAAGACGCAACACGTTGTGTTCAGAGAGGCTTCTAGTGGATTTCACAGACACGGCTGAAGGGGAGTCAGGTCTATCCAAAGATGGAGCAAGCTCAGTGCCCACCTCGCAGGTCTGCACTGAAAACAATGGGGTTGTAAAGGACTAAACTACAGGTGTCTGCACCGAGGAAATCGGTGCCGAAGTCATGGTCTGCACCAACGATAAGGTCAATACCGAATTGGTTGTCGGCGTTAAGGCTGGAACCGAAAATATCAGTGCCAATAACTGAATTGTCAGTGTTGAGAGGGTATTCGGTGCCGGGTAAGTTGTCGGAGCCGAAAAGGCAATGGGCGTCGAAAAATCCATCGACATCGTAACAGTCTGCATCGACTGGACAGTCGGTGCCAGTAAAGAAGTCTGAACTGAGGAGCCCCTCGGTACCAATACGCTAGTCAGTGCAGAAGTCACAGATGGCACCGATGGCCTCTGTGTCGAAAGTATAGGTACCGAAAGCTCTGGAGCCGAAGAAGTCAAATCCGAAGTGGAAAGCTTAGCTTTCTTGGGTTTAGGTTCGTGGGAGACCCCAGCAGGGGACGAAGGAAGAGATTTGGCCTTTATATGTTCATCACTCTTTTTCTTATGGGGTCTTGGAGAGGTTGAAGCCTTTGACCCAGAAATAGCCTCTGAAAAAGGAGATTTAAGTAGCCCCTTCAATATCAATTTATTTTTTTCTCTCAATCAACGTCCTGTTACAGAAATTCTTATAAATCCCACAGGGCGGGTTAACTGTTAAATAAGGCATACCCAAGCTATAGACACACAAGGAATGTGCATCTGAAGTAGGTAATTTATGGCCACAATCTGAACATCTTTTAAATCCTGGACTACCTTTTTTTATCTGCCATGTTAGAAAGAAAGAAGGAACAAAACAGAAAAAATACCAGCAATAGTACAAGAATTACCCAAAGGTAAGAAGGAAAGGGGGTTTACCAATGATAGTAAAAAAAGAAATTACCGCGCGGTAGAGAGGAGGAAAGGAATTGAAAGGATAGTCGCTAAATGCGATAAGGTAAGAGAAAACTAACAACTTTTCTGTGAGAAAAGGTTGTTTTAGAATTTAATACGACAAAAAATATTGTATTTAACTCATGAGAAGTAGCTTGACACAACCGAATGGCGATGCGGCAAACGAAATCTGAGGTAACAGGGAGAGGGGAATTCTGGGTAAGAAGGAATGAACAAGGATTAACTATCAGATTTGATGTTATAATTAATTGATTTAATGATGTAACTGATTGTATATATATATATATATATATATATATATATATATAGGGTGCATTTAGTATGTTAATTTATTCCATTTAAGGCAGTGAATGCCGAGGCGCTAGAACATATTAAATCTCTTCTTTTTGGAGTGGACTGGACTGTAGTATTTAATTTATTGCTTTGTTTTACTGCTTTTTCAGTGTGTGGTCTACTAGTTTGACACTTACCCTGCAATCTTTAGCCTGGGGGGTTCTAGCCTGCTACGCTCACTTCGCTCCCCTCCCTGCCCCAGTACCTCTACATTTATTCTTAGCCTTAACCCCACCCCTAATTACCACCAATTAGGCTACACCACTAGTCAACCCTCCCCCTAAATCCAACACAATCATGCTACTAAATAATATAACAATCTTAACCTGCGTAGATCTAGTTCACATTACATCCTACCAAGGCTCCAGTCACATGCCCCAACTACATCCACTGTATTCTCTCAACACCCCTCAAATATTTACACTATAACTACACAACCCCTGCTACCAAAAACATCCTCCCAATACACACACTCCATTACCAAACACAAAAATAAAATATCCCTAAGATACCATAAGCAATTTACTATGATGTAAAACATCCTAAGCACCCTCTATAAACTAGACTTCACTAGAGACATCCATCCAAACCCTGGTCCTCCCAAATCCAACCCAACAAAAACCCTAGTCCAAGCAACACCCCCCCAACTCCTAGCCAAAAAAAAAAACAGACCTACTTATAATGTCCCTAAACATCAGAAGCATATGCAATAAAATCCAAGAACTACATGACAGCATAAGCATATATTCCACAGATATTCTCTTCCTAACTGAAACCTGGCAAACTTCACATCAAAAGTGAGGAAATTACTTCCACCTGAATACAACATCCTTCACATAGACAGATTGTCAAAAAAGGATGTGGCATAGCATTGATATTTAACCACCACCTAAATATTCAACTCCTGAACACATCTGCCCCTTACCACAACAATGAAGAAATCCTTTATGCCAATCTCAAACTAAACCCAAACAAAACAATCAATATTATTTGGAGGTTATTTCCCACCAGGGCAAAATATTACACCCCTAGAAAAATCTCTTGAGCTAGGCTACTCTCTCTCTACCCCAGGAAACCATCATTCTCGGTGACTAACATCAACTGACTATCCTATAATAACAGTCTCCCAACCACTAACCTTAATCTCCATGGGCTCACTCAACTCATTCAATCCCCCACCCGAATCAACAAAAACCCTAACAATCATGCCTTACTTGACTGGATCCTAGTCAACAAAGCCCCTCACTCTTACCTGGCAGGCTGCTTACCTGACAGTCTTAGTAACCACTCCCCCACTTTCCTAATTCGGCACCACACAAACAGTCTCAAGCCCATTATCCACAGGCAAATACGGAACAAGTCCAACTTCAACCCCAACTAATCTCCTCCCTGCAGAAAATTAACTTGTCACCACTAAAATACCTCAACCTAGATGAGGCTGTCCACTTCAACAGTACCTTCCTCTCCATCCTAAACACCCATGTTCCTGTAAGAAATGCCAAAGTCAGATCCAGGCATGCCCCATGGTTACAAAAGACCACCAGAACCCTAATGAAATCCAGAGATAAGGCATAAGAGCACTGGCGACCAACAAAAAATAACTCAGCTAGGCAATCATTCCTTGAACTGGACAATAAAGCAAAAAAGCAAATAAAATTAAACAAATCCCTCTACTATAAATCCACCCTAAACTCTACCAACCACAACCCTAAGCAATTATGGTCCACTAAAAACACTATCCAACACCCAGGGAAGGTGGATACACCCAGCCATTCATTCCCCCCTCCTTCAGCAGTATTGCTGAATCCATCAACAAACACTTCACTGAAACTATAACATCTGTAAACAAACACTTCCCTACAACAGCCCCCCAACTCCTAACCCTAAACCCCCACTCCTCTTTTCACCTCAGTACCTACCTCCAACATAAGACTATTGTCAAAACTTAAACCCACCAAACTCGCAGCTGACAACCTCCCCTCTGAATACTTGAAAATTGCAGCTGATACACTAGCCTACCCAACCCACCCAACCCAATTTCAATTCTAATAAACCGTTCCATAACAGAAGGATATGTTCCCTCAGTATGGAAAATATCCCATATCACTGACCTCTCCAATTACCACCTCACTGCTATCCTCTCCCCTCTCTCTAAGATACTTGAAAAATGTAACACCCAGGTCTCCAACTACCTCCTAGCTAAGATTCTCCTCTCCAAAACCCAACATGGTTTCAGGCCATATCACAACACTACCTCTCCTCTCCTTCAACACTATACTTCATCACAAAAACAATGGCCTCTTCTCTACTGCCGTATTTCTAGATCTCACAAAGGCCTTTGACATGGTATCTCATGAGGTACTACTCTCTACTCTCCCCCAACCTCTCCTCACAATCAGCCTGTAACTGGTTCCACAGCTATCTACATGGACACCAGCAATCAGTAATAATGGACAATAACATATCACCTCACCTTCCAGTTACTCTCTGACTTCCCCAAGGGTCTATCCTTGGCACTCTGCTATTCTCACTTTTCACTAACAACCTACATACTGCCACCACACAAGCATCTCTTATGCAGTATGCAGATGATTCTACTCTCATCTACTCTGCCCCCACTCTACCAGAACTACAACAAATCACACAGGAATCTCTCTCTTCTGTAGAAAGCTGGCTATCCAATGCTCAGCTCCTACTCAACCCAAGTAAGACAAAACTTCTACCGTTCCAACCTTCCAAAGCCACCCAAACACCTCCCCCCACACTTCAACATTCTCACCAAAGACAATACCCTCCTCTCTCCATCAAAACACAGAAAATTACTCTGTGTGGAAATGGACAACAATTTGACACCTACATCTCTCACAATAAAAAAAGTTCACAAGAAACTTGGTGCATTATACTGAAATCACCAAATCCTAACCAAGAATGTCCATAGCCAATTCCCAGTTAATCTACACCCTACTCTATGCATCCCCCATATTTACCAAACTTAGACAGACAGACGTACACAAGCTGGATGCTTGTTACAACAAAATTGCTAAATATGCCACTGGAACCTCCTACCACAGCCACCATTGTATCTCCCTTAAAGAACTAAACTGGCTAGAACTCCCACAACTTCTTCACTTTAAATCAACTCACCCTCGCTCATAAACTTATTAACCACCCCCATAACATCCATTCCCTTCAAACCCTATCACTCCACTAGGCCCCCAAGATCAAGCAACAAAAATCAACTCACTGTTATCAAACCCAAAAACTCAGCAGGAGAAGCCATATTTTCATGTACCATATCTAAACTTTGGAACAAACTTCCACCCTCTATAACTACTCTACCTTCCAGCAGCCTTTTCAAGACTGCGCTCAAATTCCACTTAAATTTGCTCTGGCTTTGTCCTTGTTCTAATCCAAACTAACTCCCCCACCTAGACTTTTAACCCAACTATACTACCGCCACTACTAACCACAGTCAGAATTTGTCTTTACATACTTTAGTAACAAAAGTTGTCAGACAAGATTTTAATGTTATAAACAAGAAACTATCTTAACTTGCAACATTTACTGCATATACTGTTGATAAACAAAATCTTGTTATTGTACTAAAGCCAACAACCTGTAATATTGTTTACTATTGCTGCAACTTTGTACGTCTATCATGTATACGATGTGGAGCTTTTCTCCCCAGGCATCCGCTGAAAAAGGGCCTGCATCCAGTCGGAATTTCCTGGTAAATAAATAAATTCTAAAGGTATCAGATCCAGAGTGGCGTATGTTGGGTGTCCTTTGGAACCGAAGCAGGAGACAACTGACTTGCCTGCATCTTTTTGGTATCAAAGTCTAAGAGTTTCAATAGTTTCTCTTAAGTGTCTGTGGGGCTTTAAAGTCTTTGGATCTGGAAGGAGCAAGTCTTTTGAGAAGTTTATTCATCCTGACAAAAAAAGCAACAAGGGCCACACCCTTTGCAAATTTCAGAGTCTACAGCAAAGTGAGAAACCCACAAGCAGATGACACTGATCGTGCAAGTTTTAAGGAGAGATTGTGTGTACACACAGGAAACACTTGTCCATTTGTCATTGGTACAATGGAAACATGACACTCCAAAATCAAGCATAGTGCAAGAAGAGACAGGTATATATAAAGCCTAAAATACACTAACAGAGTGAAGCATTGATTAACACTCAAATCTAAACAAATATGTTTAACTATAAAAGGTTAAAGGACCACTATGGGCAAATGAAGAAAACACATTTTTTATCTTGCCATGATTTACTACACCTCCCAAAGCTTCCTGCAGCAAAATAAGTGCTCATTCCTAAATTTATTTATTTACTCTCGTCTGTCCTCATGGGGGCAGACGATTCCTTTGGAAAGCTAAGTCTGTCTCAATGCACAGACTGTGAGAACAAATAGCCCTACCATTTGTTGTCAGACTAGACTTCCATTCACTTAGAATGGAACACCTGAAAAAAATGACAAGTTTGAGTCTGCAGCTCATGTGTCATTGACTGGTATGTGCTGAGTTTTACAAATGTTGTTCCTATTGATGTATTACACATTCTCTGAAAGAAACTTGCAAAACTGCCAACAAATTACTGAGATAAAAAAGACTTTTCACAAGGAACAGTTTTGCAAGTTTCATTTCCCGGCCAGGTTACTCCTCCCATCTCCCCTCCTTCAGTGGGCTACAGACTTTACTAGATTCAACTATTTAGTCAGCTTTGCAAAGACATCACAAAAAAAAAAAATCACAATCTGGTGTGCCACTAAGTCTGTTCCCTTGTATGCCTCTTCACTTCTGAATAGCATTTCCCAGGAATAAAAAAAAAAAAAGCAAACTCATCAGTCCAGAGTTTAGGCCAGTCTATCCATTTAAAATGTGCACAGTAAAATATTCAACTTATAATGCATTTTGGCTGCTGACATGGTTATCTTACATAGTTATTCTCTTATAGTATAACCTGAACGGTTTATTATCAAAAATTCTAAAATAATAAAAAAAAAAAAAGTGTACCTAACTTTGAATTTTAACATCAGAAATTAACATTTCCGTATGCACCTAATGTTAAAAACAGTTGTTAATTGTCGAAAATGTCGCTCGCGACATTTTCGACAATTAACAGCACTCCCACCCTTCCCTACCTAACCTACACTCACATCTTTGCAGGGGGGGCAAGCCCCCCCCAACTTAATATTCCAACTCCAAGATTGCACTACAGTGAGGAAAGGGATGTATTTCCCTAACCGCACTGTACCGCGATCCCCTTACATGAGCGAACGTTATAATTGCGAATGCACAGTCCATTCTCAATGATAACGTTCGCTCACATCACCTGCCGAACTATTCGAACATATGTTGTTCGAATACTTCATAGCCGTGCAATTGCACGTCGGCATTGTGATAGTAAACCAACCTGAGCTTATGGTATTTAATGATACATTTTACGACAGTTCTCAGTTTCTTAACAATGACCTCCCAAGCCTCTGATGTGACCTAGTACTTTTCTTATGGTTGCTTTATCTAGTTCGTCTTAGTTGTATACCTGTAGCATGTCTCTCATCCTTCTCAGCAACAGACTCCTGGATAAAACTTCCAAAGCAGGTACTTGTATTGAAAGAGTAGCAGCAGCTGTAGCAGTGAAAAGTACAGTTTTGTACCTACCATAAATGTAGATGTTCGAGGATCCACATTGCTGCAGTCCTAACTATTGGGTAGTCCGCTGTCCAGTCGGCCCGAATACCAAAGTATATGGCTGACGTCGGTCAGGGCGCATTAGACTGACGTCAGTACGTCAGGGTACTAATGCGCATGACCGACGTCATATCCTCAGTCTTTTCTTGCCCCAGATGTCAGAAGACCCTGAAAAGATAAGGCCAAAACCCAAAAACTCCAAACATACCTGCACCAAAAATATGTACAATATATACAAAAATATATACAAAATTAGCAGAAGACAACCTCACCTACACAACCACCCCTAAACACAGAGGGGAAGGAGGGAGGGTAAATTGGACTGCAGCAATGTGGATCCTCGAACATCTACATTTATGGTAGGTACAAAACTGTACTATGTTCTTCATTCCACATTGCTGCAGTCCTAACTATTGGGTAGAATCCCAAAGCAGAGGTAAGGGAGGCTGGCAAATCATAAGGAAGCAGGAACTGACAACATGCCTTGCAAAATAGCTGTGGCAAAACCAGCCCGAGACTTAGAGTAGAGTGGAAGGTGATAATGCTTAGAGAAAGTATGCACTGAACTCCAAGTAGCTGCCTCCAAAATGTCCTTAGTTGCCACCCCCCTTAGAAATGCTGTTGAAGTGGCAGTAGCCCTAGTGGAATGAGGCCTAATCCCAGCTGGAATCTCCTTGCCATGATGGGAATAACAAAATGCAATGCAACCCCCAATCCACCTAGAAATAGTTTGTTTTGACACAGGCTTGCCCTGTGAACTCAAAGCAAAAGAAACAAACAACTGCTGAGACTGCCTAAAATCCTTAGTCCTGCTCAAATAATAACGCAATTGCCTGTGTACATCTAAAGTGTGCAAAATCTTTTCCCCTTTATTTTGGGGTTCTGCATAAAAAGTAGGCAAATGAATAGTTTGGTTTAAAGCCACACTAGAAACCACCTTAGGCATAAAGGAAGGATTAGTACGTAAAGATACCCTATCCTTATGAAAAATCAAAAAAGGCTCCACTGCCATAAGGGCCTGCAACTCAGAAACCCTTCTTGCAGAAGTAATGGCCAACAAAAAGCAGTTTTCCATGATAAGTATTTCAATTCAGCAGTAGCCGAGGCTCAAAAGGTTGTAGAGTAAGTTTCTCCAACACAAAATTGAGATCCCAAGCAGGAGTAGGAGCTCTACGTGGGGTCTTATATTCTTTGCCCTCTAAGAAATTGCTTGAACAAAGGATGCGAAAACAATGGTGGGTCACAATCATAGTGAGCTGAAATTGCTGCAGCATGAATCTTAATGGAAGAGAAAGACAAACCTTTGTCCAATAACTCAGTAAGATATTGAAGAGCCACACTCAAATTAGGCTCAGAAATCTCCAAATTGTTTGCTGCACTCCAAAATAAAAATCTCTTCCATTTTTCTGCGTACACTTTCCTTGTGCTAGGTCTTCTGGCTTCCATAATCACATTTAAAACTTGTTGAGGAAGTTGAGACCTGCTGTGTTTCAAAACAGAATATGCCAGGCTGTTAGATGAAGAGAGTGAAGCTTGACATTGAGCAGATGACCGTCCCTCTGAGACAACAGGTGTGGAATCAAAGGTAAAGGCCATGGAGGCTTCCTTACCAGACTCCTCAGTAATGGGTACCAGTGCTGCCGAGGCCAATCTGGAGCTATTAAAATCATCCTTGGCTTGTCTTGTCTGACCTTTAGAAGCACCTTTGGAAGAAGAGGCAGAGGTGGAAACGCATACACATGAAGATTTTTCCAACTGAAAGAAAGAGCATCCACTTTCCAAGCTGTGTGATGAAACCTCTTTGTGCAAAACTTTGGCAGCTGGTGGTTTAGTGGAGAAGCGAACAGATCTATGTCTGGAGTTCCCCATGACACTGTCAATTTTCGAAATACATGAAGATCCAGTTTCCACTCGTGGGGATCCATGATTTGCCTGCTTAACACATCTGCTAAGGAGTTCTGTGCTCCCAGCAGAAACCTTGCCTGAAGAGTTAGTTGCAAGCTGAGCGCAGTCTCCCATAAAATCATTGCTTGCCTGCACAATGGGTAAGAATGTGTTCCCCCTTGTTTGTTGATGTACCACATGACAGTTGTGTTGTCTGTTAGAATCAACACCTGCCCTGGAAGAAGTAATTCCTTGAAAGCCATTAATGCAAACTGGACTGCTAACATCTCTTTCATGTTGATATGTAGATGCTGTAGTCTGGCAGGCCACTTGTCTTGTATCCACTTTCCATTTAAATGAGCTCCCCAAGCAATGTCTGAGGCATCTGTCGTTAGAATCTGACTCGCCTCTGGCCGGGTCACAGAGAGTCCCTTGTTTAGGTGACATTCCTGAGCCCACCACAAAAATTCCTTTTGAATGCAAGGTATTATTTGAATGACAGTGTCCAAATCCTGGCAGTGCTGTGTCCATACATTTTTGAGATACCATTGCAGCTTCCTCATATGCAGTTTGGCATTGGGAAGCACCAGAATACAAGATGCCATGAACCCTAAGGCTTGAAGGACTGTCCTTGCAGTCAGCCCGGACTGAAGAGATAGATGATGGAAGTAACTGGAAAGATTCTTTTGTTTGTCCGGGGTTAAAAAGGCCATCTGGGCTGCTGTATTCAGTCTCACACCCAGAAAGCACATGTCTTGAGAGGGTACTAGACTGGACTTTATTTCGTTCACAGAATACCCTAGGCATCTTAGCACTGCTATGACATATTCCAAATGCTGTAGAAGATCTTTCTTTTCTTGAGCCAGAATCAGGCAATCGTCCAAGTAAGGATAGATTTGAATTCCTTTTAGCCTGAAGTAAGCTATCACTGGAGCCAGAACCTTTGTGAATACTCTGGGCGCAGTAGATAAGCCAAAGGGCAATGCAGAGAACTGATAATGAGAATTTCCAGCTCGAAAACGCAGATACTTCCTGCAACTTAGTCTTATTGGCACATGAAGGTAAGCTTCCTTGAGATCTAAAGTTACCATCCAGTGATCTTTGCCCAGCAGAGGAAGAAGCTGTTGTAACGTCAACATTTTGAACTTGGGAATGTCCAGATAAGTGTTGAGGATAGATAAATCCAAAATTGGTCTCCACGTGTTCCCCTTCTTCGGTACTAGGAACAGGCGAGAATAAAATCCTAGGCCTCTTTCTGGTACAGGAACTGGCTGAATGGCCCCTATTTGGAGCAACAGAGAAATTTGCTTGTAAGCCTCTGTTCTTTGAAGAGGAGGAATGTCTGGCATGCCTTTGAAAGGAGGCAAGGTATGGAAATAAAACCTGTAACCGTGGTGAATGATATCCAGAACCCATCTGTCTTGGGTAATTAAATCCCAATTTTCTTTGAAAAGAGACAGCCTTCCTCCCAAAGGTGCTGCCAGGCAAGAATGAACTGGCAGCTGGAAAGGCAGGTCATTGGGTCTGCTTACGAAAGGACTGACCCCTGCCCTCACTAGAAGTCTGAGCAGGGGAACTCCCTGTCCTAGGCCTAAAGGAACCCTGCGCTCTGCCCCTACCACGTCTAGACCTACCCCTAGACTGGGAATCATAAGCAGGATAAGTCCATCCCTTAGAAGGCCAATTTCTACTAAACTTCGGAGGCTGCACCTGCAAAAAATCCTTAACAGTTTGCATAGACTTAGCCTTGTCCTCCATTTTCTTTAAGACTGCTTCCACAGGTGAACCAAACAACACATCAGACTGTAAAGGAGCATCCAAAATCCTCGTTTTAACATGCTCAGCTAAATTCTGATCTCTTAACCAGGCGTGCCTACGAAGAACAGAACCAGTGGCAGCCACCCTCGAGGAGGCCTGCACAGCATCAAAACCACACTGCAAGGAATGTTTACCCACCTGTTCAGACACATGAACTAAATCCTGCAACTCTTTACACTCAATACCTTCCGCCAGAGCATCCACCTTAGATTTCAGTTGTGAAAGGAGATAATTCTGATATTTTAACATGTGAAACTGACAATTCAACCCTCATGGCTAAAGTGGAAGAAGTATACACTTTCTTTCCCCATCTATCCAAAGCCCTTGCCTCTTTATCAGGAGGGACAGGATTTTTAACAACTGAGGCCTTTACACCTTTAGGCCCCTGAGAGACAGTTTCCGGTCTGCCCTAGGACTCTTAAAAGATACTTATGAGCTTCAGGCACCCTATAATACCTATCCGGTTTAACTGGGGCAGGAGGCAAAGAATCAGGATTCAGGAAGCCTCTGCAAAAACATCTTCCACCACATTCAGAACAGGAGGTATAGCTAAAGGCCTATGCTGGGGTAAAACAAGAATTCCCTAAGCCTCTTCCTGGAATCAGAGAAATCTTGACCTTCCCATTTAAAATGCTCCCTCATGGAATGCAGAGTCTCTGAAAATGAAAAATCCTCAGGAGGGGAAGCCGAAGGAGTAGAATCATCCACATCAGAATCAGAATAAGGAGGATACTCCTGCAAGTCTTCAGCCGAAGACTCAGAAGCCTCCGAACATTGCTCAAAACTCTCAAACTCAGGTTCCACCCTAGGCCTCTTATCAGGAGGGGGCATAGAACCTCTTATCATAGTAATCAAATCCTCTGCCATTTTAAGCATATGTTTCTTAGGCAAAGACCCTGAAGCACTAGGAGAAACCCCACTGAAGCTACACTTGGCCTGCCTCTCAAAGAAGTCTTGGAAACAGAAGGGAGGCTCTAACCACCTTAGGAAGAGAGGGAAGAACAGCCATCTGAGAAGCCCTCTCAGCCTGGCCTACTTCCTGAGAGGATACATCCTGTAACAGTAAAGTCTCTCCCTGAGACTCCAAAGAAACACCTGGCAGAACCTCCGGCTCCACTGAGCCTTCCAAAGAACCGACGTCTGGGACTGTCGGTTCTTCCCCTAGGCTTTGCTGCTTTGTCCTTGCGTTTTTGGCGAAGCGGCCGGAGCATCCGGCGGCATTTTATAATTACAACGCTTCCCAAACACTAACCTGGCACAGTCTAACCTTCTCTTAATAGTGCGTTTGTTAAATCTAGCACAAGAGCGGTATCCAACAACGTTGTGCTCAGGCCCTAAACAAGGTATACACAAAGTATGATAATCCCTATGAGGTATCTGTTTCCCACAAGAAATACAGTTATTCACTTTTTCTGACATCCGGTTAAATACTGAGGCAAGAAAAAACCAAAATAATCCCCAACGGGGTACTTAGCCAACTTTGATTCGGTCTGAAACTCTGACTTCAGAAACTTTCAGAACGCCAACCTGCACTCGCAAAATTGCTTCTGCATCGGACCATGCGGCAAAAAAGACTGAGGATATGACGTCGGTCATGCGCATTAGTACCCTGACGTACTGACGTCAGTCTAATGCGCCCTGACCGACGTCAGCCATATACTTTGGTATTCGGGCCGACTGGACAGCGGACTACCCAATAGTTAGGACTGCAGCAATGTGGAATGAAGAACATCTACACTCCAAAACAATGCACTCAAACATAGCACTGACAAACACAGGGGAATGTATATGTCTGAATCAAGCAGTGATGAAATTGCTATGGACTTCACTAAGCACAATTTTACTCTTAAATCTCTCCTTTTCAAAATCCATAACATTCGCACCACACTTACAAAGGCACACCTCCACCTTCCACGCCCCTTTTGGTATGTAACTCACATGACATCTACAACTGGAAAGGCCACAGAAATGCCTCACAAAGAGGATTACCGGCCTCAAACAGATGCCCTACGCAGACAGTCTCAAAAAATTCCAGCTTTACTCCGTCACATATCACCTACTCAGAGGTGATCTCTGCCTAAAATACAAAGCTATGTCAAACCCAGAGCTTTTGGACATGCTCCACTTAAAGAAATCCCAATCCCTCCGAGCTACATGCTCTAGGGACCTAAACCTTGTTACCACAATAAACAGAACATGCCGGAGGGATAGATTCCTGTCCCAGAGAATAAAACAGTTGACGTAAGGTTTATTTTTACATAAAGCAGAGAATAGTAGCCCCTAAGAAGTCATCACATTAAGGTATGCACATCTGAATGTGGTTCTTGTATAAGAATAGTGCATAAATGGTATTTTAATTAATATATAATACATTTTATTCATACATTTTTTCATACACATGTTTTTAATTATTGATTTATTGTAATGTAACGAAACAGTGGAACATAAAGATTTAATATTGTGTAGATGTAACAACAAGATGCTCAGTGTTATATTTAAATAATGGAGCGATGTGACTTTAAGGGCTGTCACTAACTTTTGGCGCCAAAAAAGTTAAACACTGTAGCACCTGAATACCTTAATTCTGAGGAAGCCTACATTATGCGGGTGAAAGCGCTTAACTTTTTGTTCAACTTTAAGGTTTTATCTTGGAAGTATATTCACTGATGTATTGGTCAGGAATTATTTTTAAACTTTTTTCATCTCAGCGAGTTGTTTTATAATAAACATTGTTCATCTGGAGCCTGGAGATTTAATATTGTGTAGATGTAACAAGATGCTCAGTGTTATATTTAAATAATGGAGCGATGTGACTTTAAAGGCTGTCACTAACTTTTGGCGCCAAAAAAGTTAAACACTGTAGCACCTGAATACCTTAATTCTGAGGAAGCCTACATTATGCAGGTGAAAGCGCTTAACTCTTTGTTCAACTTTTTTGGCGCCAAAAGTTAGTGACAGCCCTTAAAGTCACATCGCTCCATTATTTAAATATAACACTGAGCATCTTGTTGTTACATCTACACAATATTAAATCTCCAGGCTCTGCCTGCACTGCGTTTCCTCTGTATTTTCCGTTGTTTTACAGAGAAGATAGCATAGTAGTAGGACTCAACGGAATTTTTGTCCCAGAGACTTAACATACTCTGGAATAAACTACCTATCTATATCAACCAAAGCTCTTCATTAGCACTCTTCAAGAAAAAAAATCTTGATGATTGGATGGGAAATAGGAAATTCACCCCGGGGATCACCTCTGTGGCTCTGCTCAACAGTGGCACAGGAAAATAATTTTCTTGGGTGGTAAAAGCCAGGGTACCTTTTTGGCTGGGCTTGTATACGCCCCAAGGCCGATAGCCTAGTCCCTACCTATGAACCTATACGTTCCATGGCCTTGCAGACCAAGCTCATCAGGCTAATAGGACAATAGTTCCTGGGATCAGTGGTGGCTCCCCCTTTGTGGAGTGGGATAACTGTTGCTGTGCACCATTCAGTGGGCACAATGCCTGATGTGAGGCTATGATTGAACATGATGCTTAGATGGGTAGCCAGTTTGTTCTGAAGTTCGTGTAAAACACAGCCTGAGATGTTGTCAGTCCGATGGATGCTGTGTTTTTTGGCTTTAGAAAGTGCAGCTTTTACCTGTGTAGTTGAGATTACAGGGACTCTGCATTCTTCTTGTATAGATATAGGCCCTTTAGGGTGTGAGAGGGTGGTAAAGTTAGCACTGAACCTATCTGCCAGTTGGTTCTGTAATTTTCATGCAGTTGTGCTGTAACTCAGAGCAAATCTGGGTGTTGCCATTGAGATTCTTGACATCGGTATAGAATGCTTTGTGGTTGTCCTTAGAATCAGTGGCGATTTTCAAAGCTAGCTTTGGATGCTCTTATAAAGGATCTCAGCATCTTACTGAGGCTGACCAGGGAGCTCCACCACTCATGGGATTTTACTCTTTTTTGCAACAGATTCTTCCTTCTGTTGTACAGTTTGTTTATGGCAGGGGACCACCTCCTTTTTTTTTTTTTTTTTTGAGGATAGCTTCTTGGTTCTGTTCGGGATAGCACGATCCATGCACTCATGTAAGTGCTTATACAGTGCATTTGTGTAGGATTCAGCAGTCATAACTGTATTGGCCGTCTGCATGGATGTCATCAAGTTCACCACTTCTGTCTTAAGAAGCATGAAGTTGGCTATGGAGAAATGTTTTACCGTGGTTTCCTTAATGTGGGGTGGAAGCAGGATGTGGATATCTAGGGTGATTAGCTTATGGTCGGATATGACCAATAAGGAGTTGACTTCGGGTGTGGAACACCAGTCATTCATGTTGGTAATGACTAGGTCTAGGATATTGTTGCCCTTGGTGGGGGTGTGGATAAGTTGATTCAGGGCATTGGAATTTATGAATTCCAGAAAGCGTTGAGCGAAGGAGTTGGTACAGGAGTAGTTTTCCCAGTTAATGGTGGGGTAGTTGAAATCGCCCATTATTAGGATGTTTGAACCCTAATATTATCAAGAAAAGAGGAGTATGAATCCTGTGGCATTATGGGGGAGCTGTAGCAAGCTACAATTTGGATTGCAGTTCTGCCCAGAGTTAGTTGCACTTGGATAACCTCGGATGCGTTATGCTGAGCAACTAGCCTGGAGGTGTGGATATCCTTAATGAATATGGGCACACCTCTGCCTTTGGTGTTCTGGTCCAAGTTACATGGCTGAAAAGTGTGGTATGAGTTATAGCCTGGTAGTGCAAGGGTGCTCCTTGGAACCTTGAACCAGGTCTCAGTCACTGCACAGGTATTGATGTTCTCCATTTTAAGGAGTGCCTTGAGTGAGTGCATTTTGAGATTTAGACTTCTAGCATTAAGTAGCATTACCCTCAGTTTTTGCTTGCCTGTTCCTGTTACATTTGAAACTTGTCTAAAAAAAAAAAAAAAGGTACTATAGGAACAGCAAGAGCCTTAGTCAGTATCTGGAATCCCATGGGCGACAGGTGCAGGCCATCTTTGGCAAAGCATCATGGTACATCAACCATGTCATCCCAGGCAGACAGATACTGGATCCCCTTAGAATGACACCATAAACTTAGCCAATTGTTGGAAGTCCGTCATTTTGTCCTTGTACTGCGGTATCATTCTGGGCAATGGCAGAATGCTACTCAGAGCTAGGGTCACACCTCCCTGGGCTACAAGATCGGAGAGCTCTTCCATGTCTCTTTTCATGTAGTCCAGGGAGACATGTCTCAGGTCATTCACACCAACATGGACAATGACAAAGTTATATTTGTACTTGGTTGTGGAGCGACCCGCGTGCATGGGTAATGTGGCAGATCCTGGCACCCAACTGGCAGCTGACAGTAACCTTCTCCTTGTTTAGCCTGGTAAGTGGGACATCAGTGTGCCTGACTATAGAGTCACCTATGACTAGTGTGTTGGATACGTTGTTTTGCCTAATATATTATAGATGTTATTATATATATATATATATATATATATACACACATTTGCCCATATCTGAATAGGTGGGTGGGATTTTCATGACAGCATCAAGGAAACATTTTCCTTCCTTCTGTGTTTTTTTTTTCTTAAGTTTTGGATTTTTCTTAGTATTTTTTATTTATTTTCCATTTGTTTACCAGGTTAGTCCAACTGGACACAAGATAACCGTTTTCAGCAGAGGCTAGGGGAGAAAAGCTCCAGATACATAGTAAACAATTATAAATAAAAATAAATTATATAAACATAGCTATTTTGTACAAAGAGCATAGAAAATATAAAAGGAGTAAAATCAGAGTTTTACAACTGATGCAGCATACACAGTGATTAGAATACTGAGAAACAATTAAATAACATAATATACAACTGCTTTAACATAAAAAAAAAAAAAAGAACAGACAAACAGGGTCATAAACTAGAAATCATAACTATATTGATAGAATTTATATTGCATTTATCTTGTTTTAATGATGGTATGTGTGTATTATTGTACGTGTCATATGTGCACACATATTTGTATAATCTATGAATTTACAGTATATTGATAAAGTACTGGGTCACATGAGAGGCTTGGGAGGTCATTGCTAAGAAACTGAGAACTGTTGTAAAGCTTGGCATTGAATACCATAAGTTCAGGTTATGCTATAAGAGAACTATGTAAAGATAATGTCAGCAGCCAGAATGCATTATAAACTGAATGTTTTACTGTGCACAATAAGAAATGGATAAATGGACTGATGTGTGTGCTGCTTTTTTTTTTATTCCTGGGGAAATGCTATTCAGAAATGAAGAGACATATAAGGGAACAGTTTTAGTGGCACACCAGGCTGTGATTTTTTTTTTTTTTTTATGTCTATTGTCTGCAAAGCTGACTAAATAGCTGAATCTAGTAAAGCTAGAAATGTGAGACTGTAGCCCACTGAAGGAGGGGAGATGGGAGGAGTAACCTGGCCAGGAATTAAAACGGCTCCTTGTGAAAAGTATTTTTTATCTCAGTAATTTGTTGACACTTTTGCAAGTTTCTTTCAGCGAATGCGTAGTACATCACTAGGAACAACATTTGTAAAACTCAGCACATACCAGTCAATGACACATGAGCTGCAGACTCTCAAACTTGGCATTTTTTTTTTCAGGTGGTCCATTCTAAGTGAATGGAAGTCTAATCTGACAACAAATGGTAGGGCTATTTGTTCTCACAGTCTGTGCATTGAGACAGATTTAGCTTTCCAAAGGAATAGTCTGCCCCCATGAGGGAAGACAAGAGCAAAAAATAAATAAAATAATTAGGAATGAGCACTTATTTTGCTGCAGGCAGCTTTAGGAAGTGCAGTAAATCATGGCAAGATAAAAAAATATATATGTTTTTTCATTGTTTGCCTGTCCTTTAAGCATTACAAAATTATTATTCTAAACCATTTTTGTTGTTTTTAAAGTGAGACACACAACAGTCCACAGTGGTAGGAAATGCTCTGGTAGAAGCAGCTCAGACAGAAAAAGGGAAGTCTATGTACAATTTTTAGACAAACTTTTTGAGGTGGGGTACTTAACTGTACAGATTTTTATTAGGTTCATACTAGGCTATCTGCCCTAGGGCATTTATAAGCCTAGCCAGAGTGTGCTTGGCTTTCACCACCCATTTTAAATTAATTTTGTTATGCCCTTTTTCGAGGTTAGTATACTGTGCCTCTGTCTAAAGTGACACAGACGTGATACCTGGGGTAAACCTACAATCTCCCATCCACTCATCAAGATTCCTCTTGAAGAGAAGAAATGAAGGACTCCGCCTAACCTGGACTGTTTTAATTTTCAAAGATGACAAATGAGATCAGACTTAAAAAAAACAGGGAACAGGTGTATTATGGGCATGGCGTAAAAATTCTTAAGGGTCTTCAGGCTTGAGCACAGATTTTGCCAGACTGGATCCCACAAAAGGTTCTGATGGCCCACTGGACTGAATGAAAAGGATCTACTGATTTCAACTACTGTACTGTGGGTGTGTTAACTAATGTACCTCTAATGTTTTACAACTAAGGAATGTATTCTGAATTATTTATTTGCTTACTTTAAAAACTTTCATACTCAACTTGGGGGTGTAGCCTCTGGCATACACACTGCAGATTTTTTTTTTTTTATCTTGAATATATTGAAGAAAATCAGTTACAAATCCCCCTCAAAAAAAGTCATATTTACTTGGGACCATACTCATTCCACTGTCATTGTGTGACTTTTTACAGGTTCATAGGTGTGTACTAGGCTAACAGGTCTGGAGCCTTTACAAGCCTAGCCCATAGGATTACCCTGACATTGTGTCACCCGACCTTGGTTCCAAGTGCCTCTGTAGAGTACAGGCACTGGAATGATCCAATTTCCCAGCCACTCAGATTTCTCTTGAAGAGGGCCAGTGAGGCACTCTGACATGTATGGGAAGTCTATTCCATAGCATCAGCAGTCTCTGGGTTATGAACCTGTCCTTCCAGCATGTTCCGTTGATTGTGGTAATGAGACTGAGGTCTCTGGACCGTGTCGTGGGATTTCTTTAGATGCAGCATTTCTAACAGAGCTGGGTCAGACGTGGCTTTGTAAGTCAAGCAGAGATCACCTCTACGTAGGGGATATGAGACAGAGAATAGTTTGAGTCTGTCCATATAGGACAAGCGTTTAGGCCTATACTTTTGCAGCCTCACCAGTTGTAGGTGTCTAGTGAGGTACATAACAAATGGGGCATTGTACATGATGACTGGCCTAATGAGGGAAGAGTAGAGGGAGATAATGACCTCTTTCTTCCTGGATGCAAAGCCCTTAGTAATGAGATGCGCCACAAGACTTTCTGACCACACTGTCAATGTGGTGGTCAAAAGAGAGGCTGCTGTCAAACTGTGCTCACAGATCTCTTATAACACCTTATGTGTTCAGTGGACTACCATCGATGTGGTAATTCATGGGAGCAGGGTTTTTCCCAAAGGGGATGACAAGACATTTTTTTTGGCATCAAGCTTAAGGCCAAGGTTCTGACAGCAGTCGTTTATCTCAGTGAGGCCTTTCTGTAGGATGCCAACATCACTTTGGGAGTTAATAGCTCCCAACTCACGATCATCTGTGAACTTTGTCAGCCAGAGTCCCTTCGTGTTGGCCTGGTCTTCAGAGAAGTAAATACCAAACAGAAGAGGACCCAGGACTGAACCCTGTGAGACTCCACGTGTGACTGGTTGGCAGTCTGACTTGGAGTCAGCTACTTTCTCACACTGGGTTCTGTGAGCTAGTTTGCAACCCACCTCGTGATACAGGGGTTGAGGCCTAGCTTACTGAGTTTTTCTAGGATTCCTGAGTGGGGAATGGTATCAAAGGCCTTAGCCAGATCAAGGTAGGCTGTGTGAACCAGCTTGCCTTCATCCACAGCTCTGGAGACTGACTCAAAGAACTTGACCAAGTTGAGCAGGCATGATCCATCCTCCACAAAACCAAACTACGTAGGATCCAGAGTTTAGAGATTCCCTACATCCTTGCTTATTAGGTCCATGATGATGCATTCCACAGCTGTGCATATTAGACTAGTTAGGCTAATGGAGCGATAGTTCCCAGGACCTGTATTCACTCCTCTTTGTGGAGAGGGATGATTGTAGCAGTGCACCATTCAGTAGGGATAAAGCCTGAGGTGAGGCTGTGATTCCCGCAGGTGAGGTGCCAGTTCACTCTGCAGTTCATGTAGAATACTGTCAGGTCCCATAGAAGATGTATTCTTGGGCTTGGACAGTACTGTTTTAACCTGCGTAGCAGTAATATTGGGTGCCTGGCAATGTACTGTTAATGTGATAGGTCCTTTGGGAGGAGAGCCAGAGGTAAAGTTGACACAATCTGTAAGCCAGTATATTGGCAATATCTGTTGGCACAGTATGGGAGGTACCATTGCTCAGAGCAAATCTGGGTATTGCCATGGAAGTTCTTTACATAACTACAAAAAGGACTTGTGGTTGTCTTTACTATATGCTGCAATTCTGTTTTCAGAGCTAGCTTTAGAGGATTTGATGAGGGATCTCAACTTTTTGTTGAGGCTGTTAAGGAAGTTGTTCCAGTCTTGGAACTTCACATTATTCCACATCCATTTCTTTCTGTTGTAGGGTTTGTTTATGGCAGGGGACCATCAGATTGGCTTTCTATTTTTTGGAGGACAGCATCTTGGCTCTATTGGGTATGGCAAGATCCATGCATTTGTATTCGTACAGTGCATTGAGTATGATGCAGCAGTCATGCAACTATTCTCCATTTGCATGGGTGCCATAAAGTTAGCCACATCTGTTTTTAGGAGCCCAAAGTTAGATTTGGAGAAGTTTTTCATGATGATTACCTTTGTGGGGGAGATGTGGATTTCCAAGGTGATTAGTTTACGGTTGGATCTAACCGGGGAGGAGTTAACTATTGGTGTAGAGCAATGGTCGCCCATATTAGTAACAACCAGGTCAAGGATGTTGCTACCTCTAGCGGGGATAAGAACAAGCCGGTCCAGGGCACTGGAATTAATAAATTCCAAGAAACACTGGGCAAGTGTATCGGTACACAAGTTTTCCCAGTTAATGGAGGAGTAGTTGAAGTAACCCAGTACGAGTGTTAGGTTGGACCCTAATACTCTCCAGGGTGCTTAGGAATGTGGAGTGAGAGTCTTGGGACATGGTTGGAGACCTACAGCAGGCGACCTGAATCACTATCTTACCCAATGTTAGCTGCACCTGAAATACCTCTGATGTGTTACATTGGGCTACCAGTCTGGAGGTGTGCACATCCTTTATGAATATGGAAACACCACCACCTTTGGAGCTTCGGTCCAAGTTCTGGGGCTGAAAGGTGTGGAATGAGTTATTGCCTGGTAGTACAGGGATGCGTTCTGCTGCCTTGAACTAAGTCTGTTACAGCACAAATGTCAGTGTTCTCCATTTTAAGGAGTACTTCAAGCGAGTGCATTTTGAAATTTAAACCTCTAGCATTGAGCAGCATGACCCTCAGATTGCATTTATTTGCAGCTGTTACAGTGACAAATTTGGTGTTTTGCCCACCACCTAATAAAGACACTATAGGGGTGGCAAGAGCCTGGGCAAGTATCCAGAAGCCAAGGGATGACAGATGCAGGCCATCTCTAACAAAGCACTGAGGTCTGTCAATCATGTCATTCCAGGCAGACAAATAATGGATCCCCTTAGAATGACACCAGAAGCTTACCAATTGTTAAAAAAAAAGAAGTTATGTTCTTACCATAACGGTCCATGTGAATTGTTCATCTCGCCTTTGTTCTTACGCATGGGTTCGGAGCCGATCCTCAGCTCCGAGACAGCCACTGCTACAGCTCTGCAAAGCTCGAGGCACAGTCCTATCCCACAATCCCCTAGTGCTAACCCTCAGATCTAGTTTGCTAACACCAGAAGATAACAATGCACCCCAGGCACTAGCAGTAATTTAAAGATAAGGGGCAGCAATGCCCAAAAAAACACCTAGATAATGAGAAGACCACCCTGACAACAGAAGCAGCCAGAGACTAACAGAAGGTGTTGAAGACAAGCTGAACTGGAATCCAAATCATCCCGTTCTCCAAAAAAAAAAACATAGGCCGGGGGATGGAGGGTGGGTAGTAAGAACAAAGGCGAGATGAACAATTCAGATGGAACGTTATGGTAAGAACATAACTTCTTTATGTGAAATTGTTCAATGTCGCCGTTTGTTCTTACGCATGGGTAGCGTCCCTAGCTCCTTTACCCTGGGTGGCTCATGGGAAAACGTTCCTGAGGACCGTGGAACCAAAGGAGGCCATATCTTTGGAGTTCTTGTCCAACTTATAATGGAGAATGAAGGTATGAGGCTTCGCCCAGGTTGCTGCCGCACAAACAGTATCCAACGGCAAACAGGCTGCATGGGCTAGAGAGGAGGCCATAGCCCTGGTAGAATGAGCCTTGGGTTGAAAAGGTAATTATTGTTTTGTCTGTGAATAGATAAATTTAATACAATCTGTCAGCCATTTAGACAAGTTAACTTTGGTAACCGCCATACCTTTTCTTTGGTCAGCAAAGGATATAAATAGCTAGTCTGATTTTCTGTCATCTTTTGTCCTTTGCAAATAAAACCTGAGTTGTCTGTGGACATCTAACTTATGCAGCATATATTCCAACTTGTTAGTGTGATCTTTGAAAAAGGTGAAAAGCTCGATGGATTGGTTAATATTTGAAAGCGAACAAAGTTTTGGGAGAAAAGACGAATTGGTGCGTAATGTCACTCTATCCGAGTGGAAAATCAAGTAGGGAGGTCGAACAGATAGCGCGTGTAATTCCGAAATTCTACGAGCAGAGGTTATAGCCACCAAGAATAATGTTTTCCATGACATGAACTTAAGAGAGGCTGTGGAGGCTGGTTCAAAAGGGGGCAACATTAACTGGGATAAAATTAAGTTAAGATTCCAAGGAGCAACTGGGTTACGAATGGAAGGGTGGAGGTGAAAAGTGCCTTTCAAAAATGCCTTGCAAAGTCTGTGGGACATGATGGAAGAATTTTTGTCACCCACATGAAAGTTCGATATGGCTGCCAGTTGGACTCTAACTGTGGACGATGATGCTCCTTCTTCAAAGATCTTAGACAAACTCCAAAATTTTGTGCACCGGTGCTTCTGTTGGATCTAATCCTTGTTGTAATGCCCAAGAAGAAAAACGTTTCTACTTGCTCCGATATGTCTTTGTAGTGGATGGTTTAAGAGAGGAAACAATTATACGTTTAACCGCAGGGGACAAAAGGCCTGACCTGGCTAGGATGGGAAGAGGAGCAGCCAAGCTGTCAATTTTAGGGCCCGCAGGGATGGATGAGGGGCTCCTGATGCATGGGTCAAAAGGTCTGGAACTGGGTCCAGAATCCATGGCTCCTCGATTTGATGGGCCTGAAGAAAGGGGAACCAGATCTGTCGAGGCCAGAATGGGGCTATTAGAATTATGGTCCTTTCCAGATGTTTGGCTTTCTGTAGAAACCTGCGGATTAACGGAATGGGTGGAAAAGCATGAAGGAGACCCGGGGGCCAATCGTGAACCAGTGAATCTCTGGGGACACTCCCTGGTGGAGGGAGAAGGGCAAAGTAGCTTCTGCATTTGGCATTCATTGGCGATGCAAAAAGGTCACAGCAAGGCTGGCCCCACTTGCGGAATATCGCTTCCGCCACTTGAGATTTCAGAGACCACTCGTGAGGTAAGGGGATGGCTCTGCTCAACCTGTCCGCAATTACGTTAGACGTCCCGGGAATGTGCGTTGCTATCAGAAAGCGTCCGGTGGAGACAGCCCATTGCCAGATCCGGAGGGCCTCTCTGCATACTAGATAAGATCTTGTTCCTCCCTGTTTGTTGATGTACCAGACCACTGACATGTTGTCTGTCTGGACTGCCTCTGTTCCTTGAGGTAAGACGTCGAGAAAGTGTTGCAATGCTAGAAACACCGCTCTTAGCTCTAGGACATTGATGTGCAGTTTGCATTCTGCTCTGGACCATTGACCTTGGACCGTCTTTCCCTGGAACAAACCCCCCCCCCCACCCGATCAGGGAAGCGTCTGTGGTTATTGTCGCCATCAGGGTTGGCAGGGTAAAAGGTCGACCTTGTGTCAAGTCTTGAGATAGCATCTACCATCGTAGATCATGCTTGCAGCAGGATGTGATTAGAATTTCGTGTGACAATGGCAGGTGCTGATAGGACCACTGGGCGAACAGTGGCCATTGAAGGATCCTCATGTGCATTCTTCCTAGAGGGACTGCAACCAGTGCAGCTGACATTAATCCCAGGACTCTCAAAACCTGTTCTGCTGTAGCTTTTGTCTTTTGAAGGAGTACTGCAATTTGCTCCCTTAGTTTTTAAACCCTTTCTGGTGGAAGTCTGACCGTGACCAAGGTAGTGTCCAGTTCTACCCCTATAAATGAGATACGCTGTGATGGCGATAAGGTAGATTTTTCGAAATTGATTGTAATGCCAAGACGGGAACAAAGACTGATTGTGTAATCTCTTGCTTGGAGCAGACAGTACTCGGTGGTGGCAGAGAGGAGCCAGTAGTCTAGATACGGAAACACCCGGAATCCTTGTTGTCTTAAGTGAGACACTACTACTGCCATACACTTGGTGAACACCTTGGGGGCTGAGGTGAGGCCAAACGGCAGAGCTCGAAACTGAAAATGACTGGCTCCTAGCCGGAAGCGCAGGAATCTCCTGGACGGTCTGGCCATTTTTATATGGTAGTACACGTCCTTGAGATCTATAGAGCACATCCAGTCTCCTTTCTGCAGAAAAGAAACGATTGACTGTAGCGTGACCATCCGAAACTTCTCCTTCACAATGAAGGTGTTTAGCTTGCTGAGATTCAGAGTTGGTCTCCAGTCCCTTGTCTTCTTTGGAACTAAAAAGAAGCTTGAGTAAGTTCCGGATCCTATTTGGTCTGCCGGGACTGCTTGGATGGCTCTTTTCCTAAGCAGCTTCTAGATCTCTAAGGCTACCTGATCCTGCAGATTGGGTGGAACGTCTGGGAATCTTTTGGTGGCAGGGGGAACGTTTATGAATTTTGTGTCATAACCTCTGGTAATTATAGTTTGTACCCACGCATCTCAGGTTAAATTTCGCCAGGCCAGCAGGTACAAAGTTAAGCGTCCCCCGACTGCCTCCAGAGCAGGACAGTCGGGCCTCCTCTCAGGAGTGCTGGAAAGGCTTGCCAGAGAAAGTATCTCTGTCGCCCTGGTTTTGCGGACCCCCTCTGCTGTTTGGTCGGCGTCTTCCATTCCTTCCCCTCCTCGGCCTCTGGAAGGGGCATTATCACTGTGCGGACTGAAAGGAACCCTGGCCTCTTTGCCCTTTGGGGTATGATCTGGAAGGGGCGGAAAAACGGACTCCTACAGCAGATAGGGTCTTCCCTTCTTGCTCAAACCTAGTGAGGGTCTCCTTTACTTTGGGGCCAAAAAGAGAGGCACCATCAAACGGGACGTTAGTAAAGGAAGACTTGAAGGATTCCGCAAAGGAGCACAGTCGCAGCCAGGATAGTCTCTTAAGAGCAATCGCTGAAGCTGCCGCTCTACTCGCACCTTTGGCCACATATGAAATGAGCCTCATGGAGGAGTTGACTACAGAGTTAAGGGTATTAAGTTGTGCTGTCACTTTCTCGGTAACAGCAGCATCTGTACGACCCTGGAGAGTATCTCCGAGTTCCTTGAGGAGATCCCTCTAAACGCGTAAAATGCGTCAAGTAGTTCAGCGATCGCATGGAAAAAGTCGCAGAACTGAAAACGTGCTTCCCATATCTGTCCATCGTCCTAGAATCCTTATTAGGAGAATAGACAGAAGAGGACTCTGACATGTCCTTCTTAGTGGCTGCCGCCGCCACCACCATAGTATCCACTGGAACACCCTTGGTAAGAAAACTCTTGTCCTGGTGGGCTGTTATAAACTTATTCGGCCTGCGGGGAACTGGTTCCACCATGTCAGGTGTCTCCCAAGCCCTACGAGCTATCAGGTCCATAAGTTCGTCAAAGGGAGGGGGTCACCCAGGAGGTAGAAGGTAGAGCCCCAAATGCCTTCAGCAATACTGATTCATCCACAGAAGGGTTAAGTGGCTGCCAATCTCCACTCTGTTTTAGGATCTCCAGGATGTCCGCAAAGGAGACATCCTCCGAGGGGGAACCGTGGGGACCCTTCTGCTTCATCTAAATCTGTATCTGATGTAAGAGATTCCTGTGGGGAATCTATGTGCATCCTCTTGCACAGTCTTTTCCTTGTTACTTCTTCAGATGGGGTTTCTGGAGAAGCGTCCGAGGAACCGGGAGCACCCTCTGGGGGCAACTGAGGCATTGGGTCTCGACGCTTCGTAGGAGCCGAGGATACAGAAGTCGAACATGGTCCCTTAGGGGGAGGAGAAGAAGAATCCAATGAGATATGTGTCTTCGACAAGACCTTCCTCATGGCTTCGAAGACACCGGTACCTGGATTCGAAGACCTCCCTGGTTTGGAGAAACCAGGAACAATCCCAGAGACCGAGAGTCCGGGCTCCAACCCAGAGGATGGTGCCGAACTAATCCGAGCAGAGGCTCCTAGGGGGAGAGTCGGTACCGACATCTCGGTTCGACTATCCGCCCCGGAACCAAGGAATGATAGTCGGCTCCGGGACCCCTCGATCCGTTCAGAGGGCGTCGAGGTCAACAGTACCGAAAGCATGGCTATAAGCTTCGGTATCGATGGTTCTACCATCATCGGAATTTCGACTCTCGGCTCCGAAGACTCGACAGGTCTCGGAGGAGGAGCAGTAGATGACCCAGGGAGGGCTTTGAGTTTCGAAACCAGCTGGGACAAAACTTCGATCAATTTGGAAAGGGACGAGTTCTCCATTAACTTCTGTATCACTCGATCCACATCTGAATCAGATAAGGGTCTCGAAGAGCGGGTCGAAGTCATCACAGAGTGAAGGCTCGATGGCGGCGGAACCTCCGACACCAGCTCCAAGACCCGAGTCTCGATCAAAGATATACATTCGACAGCCGACTCCGAAGTCTGTGGAGCCAGTGTCCGAATCTTAATAGAGGTGCTCGGAGCCGATGACTTTGGCTCAGACACTCGAAGACTTGGATACCAATTCAGCCTTGTCAAGGGCCTCCTGAAATTCGGGCTTTAATAAACCCTGTCTACTAACTTCCCGCGTCTCTCCATCATGACCCTCCCACTGAAGGAATGACAAAGAGCAGTCCTCCTGTAAGTGGAGAGGGCCAAGACAGTAGACACAGGAAGAGTGGTTATCCGTGATGGACATTTTCTGTCCACATAGACATTTCTTAAAGCCTGATTTTTGTTTCTCAGACATGTTCAAAAAGATATATATATATATATATATATATATATATATATAAAAACTTGAAAAAAATAAAGGTATCACTACACACAGGAGTAAGGACTTAAGCCTTTCTTAAAGAAAAAACACCTGTTAAAAAGACAGGATAATAGGCCTGAAAATTGCCTTAGAAAAACTTTATAAAATAATAATAGTAATAAGAATATATAACTCCCACTGCAACTACACTAGTAAAAGACTAATATATATATATATATATATATTTTTTTTTTTTTTTAATATCTATACTAATAAAAGTAAGTTATAGAAAACTTCGAAAAATATAAAAAGTTTACTGGCCCGAGCTTCTGCGATGCATCTGCTGCCGCGGCAAACTAGATCGGAGGATTAGCACTAGGGGATTGTGGGATAGGACTGTGCCTCGAGCTTTCTCCAGATGCAGAGCTGTAGAAGTGGCAGTCACAGAACCCATGCGTAAGAACAAACGGCGAGATTGAACAATTTCACATTCAATCATTTTCCGCTTCTACTATGGTGTCATTCCAGGTGATGGTAGGATGCTGCTCAGGGCTAGGGTTATACCCACCTACATAATACAAGAGCTCCTCCATGTCTCTTTCCATGCAGTCCAGAGGTATGGCTCACGTCATTCACAACCACAAATACAATGACAGTCATATTTTTTTACCTGTTGTTGAGGGACCTGAGTGCATGTGTTATGTGGCAGATCCTGGCACCTAACAGGGAGCTGACTGTTACTTTCTCCTTATTCAACCTAGTGAGTGGGACATTACTACACCTCACTATCAAGTCACCTAACTAGAGTGTTGCTTTACATTAGGGGCTGTGTTTGAGTGGCACACAGTTTAGGAAAGTTGTGTTGCATGTTTAATGTTGTGGTGGTGGGTTTCTGTCTTGGAGGTCGGTCTCTGCTCTTTGGACAGATTTTTACTGAGAGCCTCTACAAAGGGGTGTGTGTGTTTTTATGTGAAAGCAGTGCTGGTGTGGGTTCTGGAGGGCTGTGTGCTCCATGTGGTATAGTGCAAATGTTGACCTTCTCCCTTTACCAGTTATTCCGGTCTTGGCTGGAGAGTGCATGGCTTCCAATGTGGAGTGCATCTCTCAAGTATGATTGTTGGGAGTTAAGAGGAAAGGGTTGCCTGTGTACATGAAGCAGTTGCTACATTGCCTAAGGAGGCCCAAGCTAACCAGGTTAATAGGAGAAAGCAGAGGGAACTGACCTTTAGACATGGCTGGAGGGGTGGGCATAAGTAATTATATAAATTAGTTGGTAATATTTGCTTGTGTATGGCATCTCAGTTTCAGACTAAGTACAATAGACAGGTACATGTTTAGCTGCAACTTATTCCTAAGGTTTATAGTCTACAATAAGTGACAGACTGGCATATACAAAACTACTATACATCAGTCTCCCTTAAACTAGTTACCTAGAAGTGAGTCATGCATAGCAACTCTTAGCTTCAATCCAGAATACTAAACAATATTTTGTTTGCATATAGAACTCAGCAACTAGTGTAGCATCTGTACAGTAGACTATTCATGAGCATAAAACTACAGTGAGTGTATTCAAGACTCACAGAAGAGGGCATTTTCCTGCCCTGTCATTTGCTTTGCACATACCATTGGCATAGTTTTTCTGTAGTACTGTGCATTACTTGTATTTTGTGAGGCAATTGGGAGACATGGGGATGCATCTAAAATGAGAATGACCAGAAAGTGTTCTCTGCACTCTTGATAACATTCTGGGGATCACCATCCCATGTCTCTCTTGCTTTGCTTACCCTCTCATATATGTATTGTCTGGTAACAGAAAAGGCTAACACTACCAATGGTGACATGCCTGTGTATCCATGACTAAACAAGAAAAGTGTGCTGTGGTAAGACTATGTTCACAAACTGCTATCCAATCAAATCAGCTTTGTATTTTTACATCCCATGTTTACAAATCATCTCCTTTACAAACTGATTTCCACCAGACAACTTTAGGGCCTGTTTTTCACCTGTATCACTTTGTACAGATATCAATAAAATATTTTTCACCTCTAAAAAGTTACTTAGCAAGTCTTTTTGTTTTCTTTTAACTTGGTACGGGGCCACTGCAAAGACATTTGCAATAATCATTCAACATACACATTACATACCATATTAAACAGAAAACAAACAATGCAAAGACATCAATGTAAATTTACATTTACAGATATGTGAGCTTAAGTATAAACACTTTTGCAAATAGCAGTTAGTGCTCCAGCTGCTGTCTGCTGCTCAGCAGCAAAAAGCCAATCCACTGAAATGAACTGTTTTTGTTACTAGACTGGTACCCTGAAAGAACTGAAGCCTATAGTGTCATGCCTATATGGCAAATACATTACACTTTTGTAGTAGCATGAAATAGTTACAAAATATCTTGAAAGTCTGTTGTTGACTACAGCAGACAACCTACCATCTAAAGGTCTACATGCAAGGCTAACTGCCCACTTTCCTCTGTCATGACTGCAGCAGTTAGGGTACTGTCTTTATCTAGACATGCCCACAGATCACCATGGCATCTGCAATTTCACTCTGTTGTGTAATAGGGCGATTATCTGCAATTTGCTGTGGCTATCGACCTACTTAACTTCTAGACAAATTTTCTTAGGCCTTGGATACAGTCAGGCCCTGTTGTCATCTAATGGTATTTAGAACAGTACCACTCCTACCCAATAATTCTCCACACTTCAGTGGTCTGTTGCCCCTACTCAAAACTCAGTCTAGTAGATTATCAGTATAGGCGTATCTGCATTCATGTCTCACTAAGACTGTAGTCTTCACGTATCACACACAGCCAGATTCAAAACTAACTTTTTTTTGTACAGCTGCTGCATTTACTCCTCTGAAGTATTTAAGTCACTTTGGAAAGGGAATATCAGATAGTATTGTGCTTTCACAGGGTATGTGTATTACATTTCAAAAGGCAGAAAGAAAATTTGGTTATTTGTACTACCAAAGGAAGACAACTTTTGAGGTTTTCTTCACCACTTGAACAAATGTTACTTGGCTCTTTTGCAGGTATGTGGCTGGATACATAGTCTAAATTTACCTTGACCTGAACAAATCAATGGCACAGAAACAGTTTCAACATAAAGTGTTCTGTAACAGAATCCTGTATACATTCTAATAAAGATAATTAAGCACATAACATTTCATTGATTCCCAGTAAGCTTGCAACACAGGCCCACAGTTCTACCAGTTTTGAATGCCATGACACTGACTCAGCAATTTGTCATCCAGTGTTCTCTACCATATAGATTCATTAAGTCATCTTTCTTTACTGCACAAACTCCACACTGCTGCAGCTGCCAAGCCAGACCTGGGATACATTGTCAACTGGAAGGAGACGCAGAAAATTGTATTCTCAAAGTCCATCCATCCACTTCATATATATATATATATATATATAAAAATATTAATATGACTGACAGGAAGCTAAGCAAGGTATCCTCAGCAACAGCATCCATCAGCCTCTTGAATCCTAGGTGCTTCCAAGAGAGCGAGCAGTATGTCCTGCAGCCTTCACAAAGCTGGCCATGTCTCATATACCTCAATAAACCCAAGTACAAGGCAAAATAAAAACCCAACTTTATATACCCCAACACATGAACCAGCACACCTCACACTACAGTGAATGGATAAATAGTGCAATTCCCTACTAAGCACACATCGCTTTACTCCACTACAACAGCACAGCAGTTGGGGTGGTAATGAGCCAGTCTAAATATGGAAACTGAAAGTGAGCCGCCTGGAAGCTGTGGCAAGGCCAGAAGGCAGTGCTCTTAACAGGTAATGACTGGCTCCTAGCCATAAGTACCCTCTGAATTGTCAATTTTTATGGGATAGTACACATCCTGAAGATCAGATGACCAACTTTGCTTGCCCAGAAAGGCAGAATGGACTCAATGACCATCCAGAATTGTGCAAGTTGAACATACTTGTTCAATACACAAAACTGATCTCCAGTCCTGTGATCTTAGGCATTAAAAAGAATCTTGAGTAAGTTCCATAATCTATTTGGTGTGGTGGGACCACTTGGATGACTTTCTTGGCAGCTTTTGGATTTCCAGTGCTACTGCTTTCCAGCAATGGGGTGGAACATCAGAAAATGTTAACAATGGAAGAGGTAGGGAATTACACAAGCTCCAGAAATGCTTCTCTGCAAACTGTCTCATTATCTCTAGCCAGGCTCTCAAGCACAGAGATAAGCAAACCCTGGTCTCTTGGGGTGGGTAACTGGTCCGCCTCTGCCACAGGGGAGTTGCCATCCTTTACAGCCCCCCACCTCTATGGGAATTACCTTAACATGTCCTGGAAAGAACCCTGGGACTTTTTGAACTACATTTTTCTCAACATCTGTTAACTCCTGGAAAAGTCATCGGGGGGGGGCAACCCCCCCCCCCCACACACACACACATGAACTGCAGTGAACCTTTCCATCTTTCTCACACCTTGACTGTGTCCTTTACTGTAGGACCAAATAAGGAAGTGCAATCAAAAGGAGCACTGACAAATGAGGACTTGAAGGGCTCCACAAAAATCACACAGGCAGATTCCATGCCTCCTGATGGAAATGCTTGAACAGACAAGCCCTTAAGGTACCTTCTGTCGAGTGCAAGACAGACAAATTAGATACAAATTGCATGGTAGCCAACTGAGAGACTACTGCAGATGAAGCCTCAGCAGTTTGTTCCACAAAGGTTAATAGTTCTTTAATCAAATCTCTTTGAAAAAGTCTCGTAAAATGTGCCAGATAGTTCAGTGATCTGACTGAAAATCACTAAAGCATAAAACACTTCCCAAATCTGTCACTCTAGACTCTGCTAGGAGAATGGAATGTGGAACGCTGTTCAACCAGTTCCTTTCTTTATGCCTGCCACCACAACCATACCATGTACTAGCACCCCTTTAACCCAAAATTATCTTTCTACTGGTGGACCTAGAATCTGGTCTTTTGGGGATTGGCTCAGGCTCCTTCCACACCTGGCTAGGGACCAAATCAACAAGTGCATCAGTGGGCAGAGTAACCCAGGTCATAGATGGGCCAACACCAAACACATCCAGAAATACTGATTCCTCCAGCGATGGGTCTTGGCAAGACCAGCCACCCTTCTGCTCAAGGACAACTACAATGGTTCCAAATGAGATGTTAGCAGGTGGTGATTCTTCAGTATCCTCTGTGCCTTCATTTTCATAGGGACTTCCTCAGTAGGATGCTGCAGTGAAGAATCAGAAAAGATTCAGATACACTGGTGGGTAATCTGGAAAGCTTTGAGCTGGTTGTCCCTGTGGCGTAGAAAGTTGAGGGTCACAGTGCAAAGTCATGCAAGAAGTAGAGGGTGGATCTGATCTGTCCTGCCTGGGCAACAGAACACTTCAACCTCAAAAGGCAGACCACTCCAAACAGAAGGAAGAAAACAGAGGCAAGAAAGCACATTTCTGGCCAATCACCTCCCGCTGCTCCAAAAACAACCCACTTGAGGCAGAAATCTTAGCACAGCTGCCCAGTACCAAAGCTCAAAGAGAAGCGATGCCTCCAAACACCACTGCATCAACTCCAACCTCCCAGACAGGGATGCTTCAGCGTCAAGGAAGTTGCAGCAGGTGCACTCACAGCAGTATTCGGACCTGAAGAAAGTGCTTTCTTCATATCAGAACCAAATGCAGCCAGAAGGCTTGGCTCCAAAAAAAAAAAGCAACAGGAGCAGTAATGGGTAGAACAGTGGACAATCAGACTTCCTGGTCTGAATTTGCACCATGAGGCATTTCCTCCTCATTCTCTTTACACCTGCTTCAGTGAGATTCCTGAAAGAATGGGAAGATGCTAGGGATAAAGATTCGAGTGCCTTGCCAAGAAAGGGGAAAGCAGTCTGGACAGAACTTTCTAAATGGGGGATGTGTAATAGCCCTGGGTAGAGGCTTTAGACACAAGACAGTAGGATCCAATGCAAATTTGGTCAGATCTGAGGAAGGTCAGAGTTAGCTTCACATCCAATTTCTGCACTTCCAGAAAAGGTTCAAAGAAAATAGGCAGAAGACTCGGAAGATTTAGACTCCAATGGCTCTTGAACTGCATGTGTGGGACTTAGCCCAGTGATGGTTTCACAAAAACAAGTGGGCAGCAAACCCTTTATTAATTTAGTTTTGTCAGCAACAGCGCAAGGGTTAAACTTATTACAAATGCTGCAGTCTATCATTAAATGATCTGGACCCAGCAAAATACACAAAATGGGCAAAGATAGGCAATGGGTCCACACTTCATATTTCTTGAACCCCAAAGGGCCATTTTCATTGATCCTGTCAAAAAGATTACTAAAAGCTAAGAAAGGACCGACAAAAAGTACCACCAACAGTACTGATGAAATTACACCAGGTGTAATGGAAAGGAAAAGTAATTAACAATGGTAAATTTAGAATAAAGAAAGTGCATTAAGGTTGGGAAGGAAAACCATGCCTACTAACAAGTTTACAAAAACGGAGTTTAGCGATATAAACTGAGTTGTCTTACTATAATGTTCCAGTGTTGTAGATCTTTGTTCATTCATTACAAATAGGACCTTGGTTCCTTCCTTGGTCCCAATATGGACATTTCCATGCTCGCACCAGCCAAAAACTCTCAGCCAAGATCTACCCATAATGCCCCTTCACTAGTTACTCCAGATCAAGTTTGCCCACCCTTAGATAATAGATGTAATAGGAACTCCTGGTTAGGGTATTTGCTCAGACAACCTTCTAAAGTCCACCAGGAGTCCAAGCAGGAGAGTGGAAAGAAGAAGTTATATCTTACCATAACGTTCCATCTGTATTGTTGATTCTCGTTCAGTCATTAAGCATGGGTATCGGTTCAGACCTCAGCACAGAGCCAGCCATTTTCCAAGCTCACGTCAGCTTCAAACTCAACCGGAAGGTGAGATCCACTAGAAACCACAGGGAGGGTGGTAATGACCAAACGAGGATGGAACATTATGGTAAGACTTCTTTATCTGATCTTGTTAATCCTCATTCATTCCTTACACATGGGACAACACATGGGACAGAGTCCCCAGCTACCTCTATGCTTGGGTGGCTCTCACAGGAGGACATTCCTGAGCACCACAGAACCGAAAGATGCTCTTCCCCTGGAGGCCAAGTCCAATTTGTAATGATTGATGACAGTATGAGGCATAGCCCAAGTTGCAGCTGCACAGATGTCATGTAAAGAAGCTCTGGCATGCAAGGCAGCAGAAGTTGCCACCGACCTTGTTGAATGAGCTTTCATGGTAGTAGGCAACAATATATTGTGTTGTGTATAAATGAAGGTCACACAGTCCTTCAACCATCTAGTTAGTAAACTTAGCAACAGCAGATCCTAATCTAGGTCCAGAAAAAGCCAAAAATAACTGGTCAGACTTAAGAAAGGGTCCAGTCCTGTTTAAGTAAAAACAAATTTACCTGTGGGTATGTAGGCAATACTCTGAATTATTAGGAAAGAAAACTGGCAGTTCAATGGCTTGATTAATGGACATTTCAGAGATCACTTTAGGCAGAAAAGATGGATTAGTTCTCAGAGACACTAGCTCTATGAAAAATCAAGTATGGACTCTTGATACATAGAGCTTGAAGTTCAGAAATACAGCTGGCAGAAATAATGGCGACCAAAAACAAGGTTTACCATGACAAATACTTGAGGTCACAAGAAGAGGCAAGTTCAAAAGGTAGCATTGTCAGAGCTTATAGAACTAATAAATGCCATGGCGGAATAGGTTCTCTAAAAGGTGACTTTAGATTTACACCTTTAACGAAGGTCTTGCACAATTTGTGGGACATGAGAGGAATCTTGGACACCCTCATGAAAATTAGAAGTTGCAGCCAAATGAACTCTAATGGTAGAGGCCAATAGACCCGACTGAAAAAGGTCAGCCAGATAGTCTAGTATTATCAACACTGGTGCTGAGAAAGGATCTACTTGTTTATCTTTCAGCCAACATGTAAATCTTTTTCACTTGCACAGATAAGTAATTCTAGTGGAAGACTTACGAGATGCAATGAGAATATCACGTACTGGTAAAGATCATTCTGCCTGGCAATCAAGGGAATTGGGAGTAGCCATGCCGTGAACTTCAGACTGTTTAAGTTGGGATGAATCAGGTTCTGTGGATATGAGATCAACTCCAGGGTTGGATGGAGAATCCATGGTCGATCTAGTAGGCGAGGCCAAAGGAAGGGGAACCAAATCTGTCTTGGCCAATACGGTGCTATGAGGATCACCTTGCTCTTCAACAGATGGGCTTTCTTCAGAAACTGGAGCATGAGGGGAAAAGGGTGGAAATGCATAAAGACCAGAGGGCCAATCGTGGACTAGAGCATCCCTGGGTGACTGTCCCAGAGGGGGAATCAGGGCAAAGTAGTTGCTGCATGTGTAGTTGGTCTGGGATGCAAAGAGGTCGCACCAAGGAAAGCCCCAGTGGTGGAAGATCTCCGCTGCTATTAAGGGATTCAGGGACCACTCGTGAGGTTGAAGAATGTACCTGGCTGAGTCTATCACGTTGGAACTCCAGGAAATGTGCATTTCTAGAAGAAAAGGGTTGGTAGCCATTTCCATATCCTCATGGCCTCTCGGCAAAGGGGGTAAGATTTGGTTCCACCTTGCTTGATGTACCAGACCATCACCATGCTGTCTGATAGATTGTCCCAGACAGCAGCAGGGGATGGAATGCTTGCACCGCCCTAGCTCTAGAATGTTTATATGCGGATGGGCCTCCAGTTCAGACCAAGTGCCTTGGACCGTGTCCCTGACATACCCCCCACCCCAATAGGGAAGCATCCGTGGTCACTTTGGACTAGGGGTGCTGGAGGGAGAAGGGGCAAGACCATTGTGACAAATTGTCATCCATCAATTTAAATCCTGTTTGCACCTGTGGGTTACTCAAATCATGGCTGAAAAGGATACCATTGGGTAAGTAGTAGCCATTGGTGAAGCCTCATGTGAAACCTGGCCAGGGTAACAATGGTGATGGAGGCTGCCATGGAACCAACAGCTGTAGAACAGAGTGAGCTGTGGATTTCTCCCTTGAAATGATTGGCATCAGTTGTGTTATCCTTAGAATTCTGTACTCTGGAATAGCAGTTCTGTCTCTCCACGATAACCCCTATGAATTCTGTCGACGGAGATGGGGTGAGAGTGGATTTTTGCCAGTTTATGGTTATGCCTAGCCTTTGAGAGTATGCCAGGGCTTTTTCCAGTAGATGTCTGGTAGGGGCAGAAATGAGCCATTTGTCTAAGTATGGAAACACCTGGAATCCTTGAAGTCGCAAGTGAGCTGTGACAACTGCCATGCACTTTGTGAAGTCTGGGGTTGTAGTGTCTCCAAAGGGCAGTACTCTGAACTAGTAGTGACCGGCTACCACACGGAAGCGTAGAAATCTTCTTGATGGCCTGTCCACTTATGTGGTAGTACGCATCTTGAAGATGCAGCACATCCAAGCATCTTTTTCCAAAAGCGGGAGGATAGACTGTATTGTGACTATCCGGAATTTTTCTACTTTCACAAACTTGTTCAATACACAGAAATCCAAAATTGGTTTCCAGTCCCCGGTTTTCTTTGGCACCAAAAATAACCTTGAGTAGAATCCGGATCCTATCTAGTCTGGAGGGACTATTTGGATGACTCTCTTTCTTAGCAGCTTTTCTATCTCTAGTGCTGCTTCTTCCCTTTGACTGGGTGGAACGTCAGGAATGTTTTTTGAAGAGGCAGGACAAAGATCGAAGGGGATATGATAACCTCTGGTTATAATCCTTCGTACCCAAGAATCGGTGGTGATGGTTAGCCAGGCAGAAGGGTACAAGGAGAAACATCCCCCAACCACCTCCAGAGGAAAGGAGTTGGGCCACTCTTCAGGAGCGCTGGTAGGATTGACCAGGGAAAGAATTCCTGAAACCCTGGTTACGCAGACCCCCTCTGCCCCGAAAGGAGAGTCTTCCCTTGTGAGTTTCGCCCTCTGCCTCTAGGGGAGAACTCTGCCTGTGTGTCACAGAAAGAACTCAGATTTCTTGAACCAAACCTTCCCACTCTTGGTTTCGGGAGAAGGCACGCTGAGGGGAAGTACAACGGACACCTACGGGAGAAAGGGTTTTACCGTCCTGCTCACATCTGGCCAGTGTGCTTTTAACTTTGGGCCCAAACAATGAGGAGGCCTCAATAGGAGCATTAAGAAAGGAAGCCTTAAAGGGTTCCACGAAATTACACAAGCGCACCCAGGCGTGTCATCTCAAGACCGCAGCTGAAAATGTTGCTCTAGCTGCTCCTTCTGATGTGCGAGACATCAGTCGCATAGAGGAGTTAGATACAGATTCAATGGTGGCCAGCTGAGAGGCCACTTTGTCCCGGACCTCAGACATGGTACCAGCCAAGGTTTCAGAGAACTCAGAAATCAGATCCCTTTGAAGCCTGGTAATTCTGGGATTAATTCTGGGACCTGATAGTAAAGGTCGCTGAAGCAAAGGTGCTCTTCCCTACCCTGTCCAGGACCCAGGATTCTTAGGCGGATGGACAGTCTGGCTTTCTTCTGCCAGATCCTTTTTTGTTGCAGCTGTCACCAAAGCATCCACAGGAAGACCTTTGGACCAATGGGGATCCAAAGCAGGAGGGGACAAAATCTTAAATGGCCTCCAGGGAACAGCTTTGACACGGTATCAGGAGCCTTCCAAGCACACTGCACGATAAGCTGGACAAGTTCATCGGCAGGTGGTGTAACCCAGGAGGTAGGGGGCCAGGCGTGAAAGACATGCAGGAACACAGATTCCTCAGAGGTCGGATTAGAGGACTGCATTTCACCTCTGAGGTATCCTTTGGTGATTTTCTCGAAATCCTCCTGAGAGGGTGACCGGGGGGGATCCTTCCCCCTCATCGAAATCAGTGTCTTCAGCGAGAGACTCTTCTGTGGAGTCCATGTGCTTCCTCTTACACAAACTTTTCCAGTGGACCTTCTCAGCGGGAAAACGGCAGAAAGGGGGATTCCTGTGGGGAATATGCCCGGAGGCCCTTGCACCCAGTGTCCACTAGGTGTGACTTGTGAAACCAGTGAACCAGAGGAGGGCGGAAGTACAGACAGTCCAGTACCACCAGCAGCAGCGAAAGCCTTCTCCATCAGTTGGAAGGCTGGTCCACCTGAAGAGGAGTGCATGTCTAGGACAGGGGTCACTCCTCCCCCAAGTGGCTCAGCCTGCCGACCCAGAGTCCCTGGATGGCTGCAGAGCAGAAAAATATGGACGTCACAACTGACATCATGGGTCGTAGCAAAACTTTCCTGCCATGAAGGCAGCAGTGGTTCCTTAATGAGATCCATAAAGGGGACCGCAGAAGGGGAAGACTGTGCTATATCCATGAACTTCAAAGGCAATGAAGGTGGAGAAGAAGGGGTCTTTGGAGATGGGTGATCCGAGGTGGTGGGATACCTCTGGCCAAGAGCACCTGGTCTACAAGGCGCAACACATCTGGAAAAGTTTCTAGTGGACTGTCCACAGAAGAAGCAAACTATGTCCATCTCACCCATCTGCACGAACAGAGACTGGACTACGGGTGGCTGCACCAAAGAAGTAATCTCTGCTGAGTTCATGGTCTGCACGGACACAGAGATTGGTGCCGCCGAAGTAGTTTGTCAGTACCCGAAGTCAGAACTTCAGAACTGACAAAACTGGAGTCAACAATACAGGTGTCAGCTCCAAGGAAGATCTCTGAGCCGACGTGTCAAGGTTGGTGCCGATACAGTAGTAATAGTCTGAACCAAGGAGCCCCTCGGTGCAGACAGTGAAAGCTGCAGGAGAAGATGGAGCCAAGATCACTAATGAAGCCGAAGGCCTCTGTGCCAAAGGTCTAGGCACCGAAAGCACTGGGGCTGACTGAGCTCCGGCGCAGAAACTTTAGCCTTTTTAGGTTTTGGTTGGCAGAAGTCCCCAGCCAGGGATGAAGGCAAAGATTTAGCGTTGGTAATTACAGCCAAGATTTTCTTACGGGTTCTAGGAGGGACTGGGGCCTCCGACCCAGAAATAGCCTCTGAAAAGGGAGATTTAAGTCGTCCCTTCAGTAGCAGCTTGTTTTTCATTTCCAACAAGGTTCTATTCGGAATAGCACAGGGCGGGTCAACACCCCCAAACAATAAACGCACAAAAGAAGTAGGTTTGTGTCCACAATCGGAACACCACTTAAACCCTGGACTACCTTTATCTGCCATAACAGCAAATTAATAGAAAAAGGTATCAGCAATGGTACAAAATACCCGAAGGTATGAGGGAAAAAAAAAGGGAAGGATTACCAATGATGGTAAAGAATACTTTGCGGTAAAAGGTAAAAAGTGCAGAAAACCTGAAGAAATTATGTATCCTAGATGCAATAGGGTAAGAGACAATGAAATAAACTTTTGACAGAAAAGTAATCTGAAAGACCAACAATAAATAACTGTACTTAGCTCAAGAGAAGTAGCTTGACAAGACCGAATGGCAACACAGCAAACGAAATCTGATGCGAGGGGGGAATTGTGGGTAAGAGTTTAGCCCGAGAGTTGGAAGCTGACGCGAGCTTGGAATGGCCGGCTTGGTTCCGGTCAGAATCTATACCCATGCGTAAGGAATGGACGAAGACTAACAATATCAGATGTAATGAACAAAGATCTACAACACAGATGGAACGTTATGGTAAGACCTAACTTCTTTATCTGAGGAGCAAAAATTTACATCATTCATTACAAATAGGACAGAGTCCCTAGCTACTTGAGTCTGGGTGGCCCTAAGGAAAGATATTCCTGAACACCATAGAACCAAAAGATGCTCGTCCCCTGGAGACGAGACCCAATTTGTAATGATATATAAACAGTATGAGGTCTTGCTCAAGTGGCTGCTGCACAGATCCAGAGAGGCAGATATCCATAGAGGCTCTAGAATGAAATGCTACATAAGTAGCCATAGATCTTGTAGAATGAGACTTTATTCTGGCAGGTAAGGATAGCTTATTCTGTTGGTAGATAAAAGTAATGACATTTCTAAGCCAGGAGGATAAAGTCACTTTGAAAACCAGTTTATCCAATCTGGGTCCTGCAAAGGCTCCTAACAATTTATCTGTTTTCCTGAAAGATTTAGTGTGCAAAAAGTACTCCCCTCTATCAGAATGCTGAGGGAAGAAAACCAGCAGGTCAATAGAGTGGTTAATGGAAAAGCCAGAAATTACCTTGGGCAAGAAAGAAGGGTCAGTACGAAGGGACACCCTATCCATGTGGAAGATCAAGTAAGGTCTCGACGCTCAAAGCCTGCAGCTCAGATACTCTTCCCACAGAGATGAGTGCTACTAGAAGTAAGGTTTTCCATGACAAAAATTTCAAATCACATGAATCAAAAGGAGAACCTGTGAGACTGAAGGACCAAAGTCAAGTCCCAGGGTTCTAAGGGAGGCTTGGCTGGAAGTTTTAACATGTAATACTTTTCAAAAAGGTCTTGCATAGGCAGTATGACATAATTGAAGAATTATCAAGACCATTATGAAAACTGGCAATAGCTGCTAAATGTACAGTGACCGAAGCGGAGGCTCCCACATGCAAAACAAGTAGTCTGGTATTGTAGGATCTTTTGAATAGGCATAGAGAAAAGGTCTAAGTTCTGACCTTTGGCCCAAAGAGAGAACCCAAGTCCATTTACTAGAATAAACTTTCCTAGTGGAAGGTTTGTGTGAAGCCAGAAGAATTTCACGAACAAGAGATAGGATGTCAAGCAGCATGGCAAACATTGGAAGTGAAGGAACCAAGCTGTGAGCTTGAGACTGTGTGGGTTCGGATGAATCCATCCCAGAGGATAACTGGTCTTCGGAATGATCCAGGATCCACAGACTGTGAATTAGATGAGGCCATAGAAACAAAAAACAGACTTGACTGGGCCAGGAGGAGGGCAATGAGGATCACTGCTTCTCAACCTCTGAGCTTTCTGAAGAAATTTTGGAATGAGGGGAAAGGCCAATCGTGCGTTAGAGCATCCCTCGATTCCTCGAGGGGGGGATCAGGGCAAAGTAGCTTCCGCATTTGTAGTTTAGGGAGGAAGCAAAAGTACAGTTTTGTACCTACCATAAATGTAGATGTCCGATAGGTATGCATCTGCAGTCATCACATATGGGTTGTCCTGCCTCAGGCAGCCCTTCGGTCAGCCGGATTCCAAAGTCTGGGCCCGGTGTCGGCTGATGTCACCCTTTCCCAAACGTCAGAGCGCCTAGGGTATAAAAGCGTCAGCAGACGCCATCTTCCTCAGTTTTTCTTGCCCCAGGTGCCCTCTAAGGAAGGCTAAATTTGGAGAAATGCAATAGATTCCAAACATGCACAGAAATATATACATATATATATCTATAAAAACAAATACACCATAATAACCCCAGCTAGCTAGGAGAGGGAAGAGTACCCAAGAAATACCACACAGGGAAGGAGGGAGGGTAAACCTGACTGCAGATGCATACCTATCGGACATCTACATTTATGGTAGGTACAAAACTGTACTATGTCTTTCAAGGATGCATCTGCAGTCATCACATATGGGTAGAATACCATAGCCAATCTGGGGGGTGGAGGATCTATGTAAAAGGTGGTGTAGCTAAAATACCCTGCAGGACTGCCGTAGCAAAGCCTGCTTTGGATCTGGAATATAGAGGTAAGTTGTAATGCTTGGAAAATGTATGCACGGAGCTCCATGTAGCAGCTTCTAAAATGTCCTTGGTAGCCACCCCTCTTAAGAAGGCTGTGGAGGTGGCTGTGGCTCTGGTCGAATGAGGTCTAATGTTAGCTGGCACAGTTTTTCCATGAAAGGAGTAACAAAAATGAATGCAATTCCCTATCCATTTTGAAATAGTCTGCTTTGAAATTGCTTTTCCTTGTGCAGCCACAGCATATGCTACAAACAGCTGGTCAGTTTTTCTGTAACTTTTAGTTCTGTCCAAGTAGTAGAGCAACTGTCCGTGTATGTCCAGGGTGTGCAGAAGCTTTTCCCCTTTGTTCTGTGGATTTGGAAAGAAGGTAAGCAGGTGAATAGCTTGGTTTAATGAGACCCTGGATATCACCTTTGGCATAAATGAAGGATTGGTTCTCAATGAGACTCTGTCTTGATGAAAAATAAGAAATGGCTGTACTAAGGTCCCAAGTAGGCACTTGTGGTTTCCTTGGAGGATTGATGTTTTTAATTCCTCTTAGAAACTGCCTTAGGAGAGGATGAGAGAAGACAGGTGGATCAGTGTTGTACTCTGCTGAAATTGCTGAAGCATGAATTTTAATGGAAGAGTAAGACAAGCCATTGTGGAGCATTTCTGCCAAGTATTCCAGGATATGTGCCATGTTCATCACTTTCGCATCTAGGCCCTTTGTGGTGCTCCAAGTGTGAAATCTTTTCCATTTTGCTGAGTATGCTTTTCTTGTGGAAGGCCTGCGAGCTTCCATGATGATATCCTTCACTCTCTTGGATAGCTTATCCTGGGGAGCTTCCATGATGATATCCTTCACTCTCTTGGATAGCTTATCCTGGGGAGGAATCAAGGTATTTTCCAGGCTGTTAGTTGCAAGGTTTTCAGGTTGGAATGCAGAGTTTTGTAATTGTGCTGTGTCAGGAGAAGTGGCCATTGTGGAAGAGGCCATGGTTTAGTGCGTGACATGCTCTTGAGCAAAGGGTACCAGTGCTGTCTTGGCCAGTCCGGAGCTATCAGAATCACTCTTGGCAGCTCTGCCCTGATCTTCAGTAAGACCTTGGTCATTAATGGAAGAGGTGGGAATGCATACACTGTTGAGTTCTCCAGCTGAAGGAGAGGGTGTCCACTTTCCATGCTTGTGGGTGGTATGTCCTTGAGCAGAACTTCCTCAGCTGATGATTGTGCGGGGAGGCAAAGAGGTCTATGTCCGGCCTCCCCCATGATTGTGTTATCTGAAGGAAGATGTCTGGGTGCAGCATCCATTCGTGTGCATCCATGATGTTTCTGCTTAAGCTGTCCGCCAGTATATTGTCCTTTCCTGGTACAAATTGGGATTGCAGCTCTATATTGAGTGCCAGGGAAAGTTCCCATAGATTCATTGCCAGTCTGCAAAGAGGGTAGGAATGGGTGCCTCCTTGCTTGTGTATGTACCACATAACTGTGGTGTTGTCTGTCCTTATTAGCAGGTGGCCCTGATGTAGAAATAGCTTGAAGGCCTCGATTGCATGCATCACTGCCAGCATTTCCTTTTGGTTTATGTGCATACGTAGCTCTTTTTGTGACCATAGTCCTTGGATGCACCTTCCCTCCATGTGCGCTCCCCCGTCCGTGGTCTGAAGCGTCCGTTGTAATGGCTTGGCTGGCTATTGATTTGCTGAAGGGCAGACCCCTGTTTCACTGGCTTGCTTGAGCCCACCACAGAAATTCCTTTTGAAGGCATGGGATGAGTGGTAACAAGGTTTCCAAGCTGGGACTGTGCTGAGTCCATAAACTCCTTAGGTACCATTGTAGTTTCCTCATATGTAGCCTTGCTTGTGGAATCAGAAGAATGCAAGAAGCCATGTAACCCAGGGCCTGCAGGATTTTCCTTGCAGTCAGCTGAGTTTGTCTCAACAGATTTTTGAAGTAATCCGGTAGTTGACTTTGTTTTTCTTCTGTAAGGTAAGCCATTTGGGTGGTTGTGTCTAGATTCGCACCCAGAAAAGTTATTCTTTGGGATGGAACAAGTCTTGACTTGCGAATGTTGACTGTACATCCCAAGGCCTGACGTAGGTGGATGGCATAATTCAAGTGTTTTACCAAAACTCGTTGGCTGTCCGCTTGTATAAGGCAGTCGTTCAGATATGGGTATATTTGCATCCCCTGAAGTCTGCAGGGTGCAATTACTGATGCCAGGCATTTCGTGAATACTCTGGGCGCAGCAGATAAGCCAAAGGGCAATGCTGAGAATTGATAATGCTCTGAACCTGCAAGAAATCTGAGGTGTCTTCTGCAACTTTGTCTGATAGGGACATACAAGTATGCCTCCTTGAGGTCCAGAGTTACCAGCCAAGACCCCTTGCCCAGCATGGGAAGGAGTTGCTGTAGAGTCAGCATTTTGAATTTTGGCACAATGAGGTAAGTATTCAGTGCGGACAAGTCGAGAATAGGCCTCCATTGCTTTTCTTTTCTTGGAACAAGGAATAGTCTGGAGTAAAATCCTTGGCCTTGTTCTGAGAGAGGAACCTTTTCTATAGCTTTCATTTGCATTAAGTTGGAGATTTGCTTCAAAGCCTCTGCCCTTTGATTTGGTGGCAGGTCTGGCATGCTTTTTCTTTTTGGTAATGTGTGGAAATGGAACCTGTATCCTTTGTCTATTGTTTGTAGTGTCCATTTGTCCCTTGTAATACTGTGCCAATTTTCTGAAAATAAGGAAAGCTTTCCGCCCAAAGGTGCTTCCAATTGAGCCCTGGTTGGCGGGGTCAAAGTAAAGTCATTAGGTCTGTCCTTGTGCAGCAGTAGTAGGCCCTGCACTACCTCTCTGGTTGGGAGGCTGCCATTGACGTCCTCTGTAGGAGCCTCTAGCTTGCCCTCTACCTCTGGCACACCTGTTCTTGCCTCTCTGAAATCTCTGTGTCCGGAAAGGACCAATTCTTGGAAGGCCAATTTCTGCTGAATCTTGGTGGTTGAACTTGCATAAAATCTTTTACTGTCTGTACAGATTTTGCCCTTTATTTAAATTTCTTTTAAGACCTCCTGAGCAGTGGAACCAAATAACTTTTGCTTTTCCAGTGGAGCATCAAGAAGCTTTGCTTTAACATGGTCTGGCAGAGATTGCTCCTTGAGCCAGGCATGCCTACGTATGACCACCTGTCATAGCTGACCTACATGAAGCTTCCAATGCAACATACCCACACTGCAAGAAATGGTTGCTAACCTGTTGAGAGTTATGTACCAGATCCTGAAGTGATTTGCGATCTAGGCGTTCAGGTGAAGACAGTTTTTTATGCAATTCATCTAACAAATACTCTTGGTACTGAATCTCATGAAACTGACAATTTAAAGCCCTCATAGAAAGGGTAGCAGAAGTATACACTTTTTTACCCCATCGCTCTAAAGCCCTGGACTCCCTTTCAGAGGGGAGTGGATTTTTTTGTAGTGGCAGCTGCAACCCCTTTAGGGCCCTGGGAAATAGTTTCTGGATCAGCAGAATGGCCTTGTAAAGGAAAAGATGTGATCCCGGGACCCTGTAGTACCTATCGGGTTTGGCAGGAGCCGGAGAGAGTCAGGGGTTGTGCTAGACTCAGAGTACACATCATCAATGACATTCAAAACAGGGGGAATAGCCAAAGGTCTATGCTGAGGCAAATACAAGAAGGTCCTTAATCTCTTCCTGGAATCAGAGAATTCCTGGCCCTGCCATTGGAAATGCTCTCTCAGTGTGCAGAGTTTCCCCAAAGGACAGCTCTTCAGGAGGGGAGGCCGAAGGGATAGATTCCTCAGCATCAGAATCCTCGTAGGCCAAAAAAAACCTCCTCCTGGTAGTCCGAGAGAGTAGAGCCATCAGAGGCCTCATCTGAGGAGTGGGGATCAGAGGGCTCAACCCTGGGCTTTTTTTCTGTAGGCGGTTGAGAGCCCCTGTCCGGATGAGGCTGTGAGCCCCTAATTAATGAAATGAGGTCTTCTGCTAGACTAAGGATCTGAGAACCTGTAGTGGGTCCCTGGGGGATAACCCTGGGGGGCAAAGATTGAGTGTTTTGCAGCTTTAGCCCCAGAGAATGCCTTTATGGACATGGATGCAGGAGGCCTGGCTGCAGCACGTGCTGGTGTAGTTTTGTCTAGAGGAATGGTGTCGAAAGGCTCCAGGACACCAGTATCTAATGGAGATTCAATAACTGATACAGTAGGGGCCTCCGGGGCCAAGGTTATCGGTTGTACGGTTTCTGTTTCAGCCGAGACAGAGACACTCGCGGTAGGCCTTGCCGTGGTTTCAGTCAAAACCGCAGCCCACATGTCTGCCCTTGTCCTGTTTCTTAGTTAAATGTGAAGTCAGAGTCTGACGGCATATTGTAAGCAAAACTAGCCCCAAAATATTCCTCTGCAAACTCCGCCCGACGTCTAAGAGTGCATCGGTTGAAGGAAGCACAGGCAGAAAGTACAGTTTTGTACCTACCATAAATGTAGCTGTCCGATAGACATGCAACTGCAGTCATAACATGTGGGTTGTCCTGCCTCAGGCAGCCCTCGGTCGGCCGGATACCAAAGTCTGGGTCCGACGTCGGCTGATGTCGCATTTCTCTCCGACGTCAGAGCGGCTGGAGTAAATCAGCATCAGCCAACGCCATTTTCTTCAGTGTTTCTTGCCCCAGATGCCAGGTGCCCTCCAAGGAAGGCGGTAATCAAATTGAAAGACAAAAACAGGATTCCAAACAAATACATGAGCAATAAAACAAATACACCATAACAGATATCCCCAGCTAAGAGTAAGGGGGATAGGAGTGGACCCTAGGCATAGAGGGGTATGGAGGGAGGGAAAACCCGACTGCAGTTGCATGTCTATCGGACATCTACATTTATGGTAGGTACAAAACTGTACTACGTCCTTCAAGAATGCAACTGCAGTCATAACATGTGGGTAGAATACCATAACTTAGCTGGGGGAGGAGGTATGCTCTAGGAAAGAGATGGTGTGGCAATCAAACCCTGCAGGACTGCCGAAGCAAAGCCTGCTCTGGATCTGGAATATAGAGGGAGATTGTAGTGTTTGGAGAATGTATGCACGGAGCTCCATGTAGCAGCTTCTAGAATGTCCTTTGTAGGCACCCCTCTTAAAAATGCTGTAGAGGTGGCTGTAGCTCTGGTGGAATGTGGTCTGACATAGGCTGGAACAGTCTTCCCATGAAAGGAATAACAGAATCTGATGCAATGTCCAATCCATTTAGAAATAGTCTGTTTTGAAATTGCTTTTCCTTGGACTGCAGGGGCGTAAGCTACAAAAAGCTGTTAAGACTTCCTACTGGCCTTGGTTCTGTCCAGGTAGTATCGAAGTTGTCTATGAATGACCAAGGTATGCAAAAGTCTTTCCCCCTTATTCTCAGGATTGGGGAAGAAAGCAGGCAGATGAATGGCTTGATTTAGAGAAACCCTAGATACCACACCTTTGGCATAAAAGTAGGGTTGGTCCTTAATGAAACCCTGTCTCTGTGGAAAATAATAAAGGGTGGTATTGCCATTAGGGCCTGTAGCTCCGAAACCCTTCTTGCTGAGGTAATTGCCAACAGGAAAGTTGTTTTCCATGAGAGAAATTGCAAGTCAACTGAAGTTGCTGGCTCAAAAGGAGGTAGAGTCAGTTTTTCTAAGACAAAATTGAGGTCCCAGGCTGGCACTGGGGCCTTTCTTGGTGGCTTAATGTTTTTGATTCCCCTGAGGAATTGTCTTAGTAAGGGGTGAGAGAAAACAGGAGGATCAGTGTTGTATCTAGCTGAAATAGCAGATGCATGTATCTTTATTGAAGAATACAAGAGGCCGTTCTGTAACATATCTGCCAAATATTCCAAGATGAGTGGGATGTTCAGTAATGATGCATCATGTCCCTTCCTGGTATTCCAATTGCTGAATCTTTTCCACTTTGCTAAGTAAACCTTTCTGGTGGATGGTCTTCGAGCCTCTGTTAGTATCCGCTGAACTTCCTTGGAGAGAGATAAGCTGAAGTTATTTATGGGATCTCACAGGCTGTTAGCTGCAGTGTCTGAAGGTTTGGATGCAGTGTTTCGAAATTGTGTTGAGTCAAAAGTAGAGGCCACTGAGGGAGGGCCCACCTCCTGGTGTGACATATGCTCCGTAGTAGTGGGTACCAGTGTTGTCTTGGCCAATCCGGAGCTATTATGATTCCCTTGGGCTTCTCTGCTTTGATCTTTAGTAATACTGAGATCATCAGTGGCAGAGGTGGGAATGCATAGATTGCTAGTGAGTTCCAGTTGAATGAAAGGGCATCTATTTTCCAAGCCTTTGGATGGTATGTCCTTGTGCAAAATTTTGGTAGAAGATGATTGAGGTGAGAGGCAAATAGGTCCAGTGAGTTGTCTGAAAGCCTTCGGATGTAACCTCCACTCGTGTGGATCTGTGAAATTCCTGCTTAGGCTGTCCGCCAACACATTGTCTTTTCCTGGAACAAACTGGGATTGTAACTGGATGTTTAGACTCAGTGACTTCTCCCAAAGCTGCATTGTCAGTCTGCAAAGGGGGTAAGAGTGGGTGCCCCCCTGCTTGTTTATGTACCACATCACAGTGGTGTTGTCTGTCCGTATCATTAAATGGCCTTGCTGGAGTTGGTGTTGAAAAGCCTCGATAGCATGCATTACTGCCAGCATTTCCTTTTGGTTTATATGCAGATGTGTTTCCTTTGGAGACCATTGTCCTTGTATACACCTGCCTTCCATGTGCGCCCCCCATCCAAGGTCTGAGGCGTCTGCAGTCATGGTCTGTGTTATCTGGTTTTTTGAATGACATACCTGTGTTTTCCTGGCTCACCGATGCCCACCATAGGAATTCCTTTTGTAGGCATGGAATGAGTGGTATGATTGTCTCCAAGTTGTTGCTGTGTTGAGACCAAATGCTTTTTAGGTACCATTGAAGCTTTCTCACGTGTAATTTTGCTAATGGAACCAGTAGAATGCAGGATGCCATGTAACCCAGGGCCTGTAGGAATCTCCTTGCAGTCATCTGGGTGAGCTTTGCTAAACCTTTGAAGTATTGAGTTAACTTCTCTTGCTTGTCTTCTGTCAGGTAAGCCATCTGAGAGGCTGTGTTTGGCTCCTAAGAAGATTGTTTGCTGGGATGGCTGCAGTCTTGACTTTTGGAAGTTGACTGTGTATCCCAGAGCTTGAAGTAATCGTATGACATAATCCAGGTTTTGTCAACAACAATTTGTCATCCGCTTGTATGAGGCAGTCATCCGGGTACGGGTAAATTTGTATACCCTGGAGCCTGCAATGAGCAATTACTGAAGCCAGGCATTTTGTAAATACTCTGGGTGCAGTAGATAAGCCAAATGGCAATGCTGAGAATTGATAATGCTCTGGTCCTGCAAGAAATCTGAGGTATCTTCTGCAGCTGTGTCTGATAGGGACATACAGGTATGCCTCCTTGAGGTCCAGAGTAATCAGCCACGACTCCTTGCCCAGCATGGGAAGGAGTTGCTGTAGAGTCAGCATTTTGAACTTTGGTACTATGAGAAAGGTGTTTAATGCGGACAAGTCCAGTATTGGTCTCCATTGAGATTCTTTTCTTGGAACAAGGAACAGTCTTGAGTAAAACCCCTGTTCTTGTTGTGGAACTCTTTATTGCTTTCATTCGAGTCAGCAGAGAGATTTGCTTGATAGCCTCTGCCCTTTGATGTTGTGGTAGATTTGGCATGCCTTGTTTTCTTGGTAAGGTATGAAAATGAAACCTGTACCCTCGGTCTATAATGTCCAAAATCCATTTGTCCTTTGTCAGTCTGTGCCAGTTTTCTGCAAACGGAGATAATTTCCCGCCCAAGGGAGCTTCTAGTTGTTCCCTGGTAGGCGGTAGTAGAGGAAAGTCATTGAGTTTGTGGTTGTTGGGCAGGTGAAACCCCTGCGTCACTTCTTTGGTTTCCTGGCTGCCATTGTCGTCCCCTGTAAGGGCCTCTGTATTGGCCTCTTCCTCGGCCACATCTGCTCTTACCCCTTTGAAACTTTTCTGGATTAGGAAAGGACCAGTTTTTTGAAGGCCAATTCCTACTGAATCTGGGGGGGGGGTTGAACCTGGAGGAAATCTTTCACAGTTTGAACTGATTTTGCTTTTTCTTCGATGGTCTTTAACACATCCTTAGCATTTGCACCAAAAAGCTTGTTCTTTTCCAAAGGTGCATCCAGAAGTTTTGCTTTTACATGATCTGGTAGAGGTTGATCTTTTAACCAAGCATGTCTACGCATCACTGCCCCTGTCATAGCTGCCCTACATGAAGCTTCCAGTGCATCATATCCACACTGCAGGAAGTGATTCCTTACTTGCTGAGTGTTATGTACAGCTTCCTGCAAAATCTTCCCGTCTAAAGGATCAGGAGAAGCTAATGTTTTTTGTAAATCTTCTAAGAGATAATCCTGGTATTGGAACATGTGAAAAAGGCAATTTAAAGCTCTCATAGATAAGGTAGTGAATGTGTAAACCTTTTTACCCCATCTCTCTAATGACCTTGCTTCCCTGTTGGAGGGCAAAGGATTTTTTGAGGTGGAGGGTGAAACTCCTTTAGGCCCGTGAAATAGTTTCCAAATCAGCAGTATGGGCCCTGAATAAATGGGAATGAGTTTCTGGGACCCTGTAATACCCATCTGGCTTGGCTGGAGCAGGAGGGAGAATCAGGGGTAGCACTAGAACAAGAATACAAATCATCCAGAACATCAAGTACAGGAGGAATAGCTAAGGGCCTGTGCTGAGGCTTCTTAAGGAAAATCCTAAGGCGTTTCCTAGAATCAGAATATTCCTGACCCTGCCACTTGAAATGTTCCCGCATGGTGTGCAGAACTTCCCCAAAGGAAATATCCTCAGGAGGGGAGGCCGAAGGTATGGAATCTTCTGCGTCTGAGTCCTCATAGGTCTGGAAGAGCTCTTCCTGGCTATCAGAGTGGACAGAGCCCTCAGAATCTTCATCTGAAGGAGAAGGGTCAGAGGGTTCAACCCGGGGCCTTTTATCAGGAGGAGGCTGGGATGCTCTCTCAGGATGGGCCTGTGAACCTCTGATCATGGAAATTAAATCAGCAGCCATGGACATAATTTGTGTCTCCGGAGTCGGCTGAGGTAAGGATTTGGAAGCAATATGCTTTGTTTTGCTGGCTGCCTTAGCCCTAGTGTAGGCCTTAATAGACATGGCCATAGGAGGCCTGGCAGCTCCACGTGCAGGAGTGACCTTGTCTACAGCAATGGTCTCGGGCATTTCCTCGGTTTTGGTATCTGGAGGAAGGTCAATAACTGGCGGAGTAATATCTGGAATCGGAGTCGTCGGTAATGCGGTGTCTTCGGTTCGGAGCGGTGGAGAGAGTCTCAGAAGGAACCGGAGCACTCGCGCTAGGTTTTGGCGTGGAGTCGGAGGTAGACGCAGGCCGAGGATGTCTGTCCCAGTCTTTTCGCTTTTTGGGAGTTTGCGATGTCAGAAGATCCAACGGCATGGTGTAAGCAAATTTATCGCCAAAAAAATCTTCAGCGAACTCCGCCCGGTGCCTGAGAGTGCGCTTGTTGAAGTGAGCACAGGCTACACAGGCCGAGACGTCGTGGTCTGGGCCCAGGCAAGGGAGGCAGTAAGAGTGGAAATCCTTATGAGGTATTTGTTTACCACAAAAAAGACAATTGTTAACTTTTTCAGTAATTTCTGACATCGGCTGAGGCAAGAAAAGGTCCCCAACGGGGTACTTAGCTTTTTTGATTACTTCGGTATCGTAGAATACAGGAGCTGACCGACCGGCACTTGCGAACTGCTTCTGCTTCGGGCACCGCGCGGCAAGAAAGACTTAAGAAAATGGCTTATGTACTCCAGCCTCTCTGAAGTCGGAGAGAAATGCGACATCAGCCGACGTCGGACCCAGACTTTGGAATCCGGCTGACCGAGGGCTGCCCGAGGCAGGACAACCCACATGTTATGACTGCAGTTGCATTCTTGAAGGGCATCAGGCCAAGACGTCGTGGTCTGGGCCCAGGCAGGGGAGGCAGTAAGAGTGGAAATCCTTATGAGGTATTTGTTTCCCACAAGTTAAGCAATTATTAATTTTATCTGACATCGGCCGAGGCAAGAAAGAGTCCCCAACGGGGTACTTAGCTTTTTAAGTCTTCGGTTTAGCTGAATTACAGGAGCTGGCCGACCGGCACTTGCGAACTGCTTCGGGCACCACGCGGCAAGAAAGACTGAGGAAGATGGCGTCGGCTGACGCTTTTATACCCCAGGCGCTCTGACGTTGGGGAAAGGGTGACATCAGCTGACGCCAGACCCAGACTTTGGAATCCGGCCGACCGAAGGGCTGCCTGAGGCAGGACAACCCATATGTGATGACTGCAGATGCATCCTTGAATGACATCAGGTCGCAGCAAGGCTTGCAACAGCATTGGATGATCCGATGTTACAGGGTTGAAGGACCACTAGTGAGGCATCAGGATTTTCCTGCTCAGACTGTCTGCAATAAGGCTGGAACTCCCAGGAATGTGTGTTGCTGTAAGGAAGCAGTTGAAGCCATCGCCCAGTGCCAGATCCTCAGGACTTCCAGACACAGGGGGCAAGACCTGGCTCTGCCTTGCTTGATACACCAGACGACTAAAGTGCAATGGGTCCCAGAGGGTTGGGATGCATAGAATGCTGGCAATGCTAAGAACTGCCTTCAAGTTCCAGGACATTTATGAGCAAATTGGCCTCAATGGGGGAACAGGTGGCTTGGACAGTCTTTCCCTGAAAATGCCCCCCCACCCTAACAGTCACTGTGGCAGTGAGCTGGGGAAGCCAGAACAGTAGACACCAACGATTCATTTGTGGATTCATCCACCATAACATTTCTTCCTTGCAAAGGTTTGAAAGATGTATCATGCGGTCGAGTTGGTAAATTAGCAACGACCATTATGCACAAAGAAGCCGCTGTACGATTCTCATGTGCAGTCTCGCCAATGGTACCAACGTAATGGCAGCCACCATGGAGCCTAAGAGTTGTAGTACAAGATGTGCTGGTACATGGGTCTGAGGAAGAAGGTCTTGGATTAGGTGCGGATTAGGTGCGTTATTTCCAAAAGCCTGTGAAGGGGGAGAAAATGAATACCAGTTTCTTCATTGGGGACATTAGAGATTTGTCCTTACTAATTCCCCATGGACAGCGAGACCTTAGTGCAAGAAGATTCCTGGTCGGAGTGGTAAGGAGCCAATCGTCTAGATAGGGAAACACCTGAAATCCCTGTAGTCCAAGATGAGCTACCACAACTGTCATACATTTGAAGACTCGAGGGGCTGTCGAGAGACCGAATGGCAGTGCCCTGAACTGGCAATGATTAGCTCCCAGCAGAGAGTGGAGAAACCTCCAGGAGCAGTGATCAATCTCTGTGGTACTACGCATCCTGGAGGTCTAGAGCACATAGTTATCCCTCCCTAGGAAGGGAAGAATATATCGTGACCATCTGGAATTTTTGAGGTTTGATAAATTTGTTCAATAGGCTGGGATACAGGATTGGTCTCCAGTCCCCTGTCTTTTTTGGCATTAAAAAGAACAGAGTAAAACCCAGATCATGTCTGGTCTGGTGGTACTGGTTGGAGGACTCTCTTCCTTAGGAGCTTTTCTATTTCTAAGGCTGCTAATTCCCTCTGATTGGGTGGTACATCAGGGATCCGCCCAATGGGTCTGGGAGTTAAATCTAATGGTATTTGGTGGCCTCTGGATATTATTCTCTGCACCCAAACAAACATCGGTAGTAAGAAGATGCCAGGCTGCTAGATGCAGAGAAAAATGACCGACTGCTTCCACAGGAAAGCATTTGGGCCACTGCTCAGGAGTGCTGGTAAGATCTTCCAGAGAAAAACTAGCACCCTGGTTACGTGAACCCCCTCTACCCCAAAAGGGGCATCTTCCATGAGTTGCCCTCTCTGCCCCAGTGGGATTGTTCATGAGCATCACGAAAAGGTCCTTGGGATTTCTTGAACCACATTTTTCCTCCCCTCTGGTTCCTGGAGTAGGACCTCTGAAGGTTGGAAAAACGTATGCCCACAACAGACAAGGTATTTCAATCTCTCACTACGTGCAAGTGTGTCTCGTACTTCGGGTTCAGTGCAGATTAGTCGACAGTTGCTCGGACGAAGTTAAAGGGGTCTGCGAAGTCACAACCACATCCAAGCATTACGTCTCAACGCCTGATTTGGCAGCTCGAGCTGCCCCCTTAGTGGAGTGAGATAAACGGCATCGAGGAGTTAAAGACAGACTCAAGAGTAGCTAGCTACAAGGCAACAGTATCACGCACCTCATCAGGCAGTAACCCCAGCAAAGAGGAAGACATTTTGGAAATTGGGTCTCTTTGGTGGTGAGTAAAGTGAGCCAGATAATTCAGCAACCGAAAGCAAACGTCATTGAAGCACAGGTCCGTATCCCTAGTCTGTCCCAGGGCCGGGAGTCTGTTTAGAGGATGGACGGTGGAACTTTCTGCCAGTTCCCTCTTGGTGGCAGCCGCCATGACCATAGAATCAACTGTCAACTGCTAGGACCAGAGGGGCTGGTCCTTCATGTGTAGATAAAATTGTCTGGCCTCCGAGGGACAGGTTCTAAATTCTCCGGGGCCTTTCAGGCACACTGCACAACTCTAACAAGGTTATCTGCTGGTGGAGTCACCCAGGAAGTAGATGGCCGAGCACGGAAGGCCTGCAGGAACACAGATTCTCCCCGCTGCTTGAGGATTTCAAGAATGTCTCCCAATGAGATGTTTGGGGGAAGACAGTAGGGACCATTCCCCTCATCACAATCAGTGTCTTCGATGATGGATTCTTACGGTGAATCAAGGTGCTTCGTCTTGCATCGTTTCTTACAGGGTGGCTCTCCATTGGGAGCTTCTGAGGAGTACTCCGGTTCAGGGAGTTCCCTTCAGAGTTCTTGCGACTCCCATACCGAGGGTCGCGAAATAGAGGGTTGGGAGAGGTGCATGCTAGGGAAGGTTTCTGATACAGATGTCATTGGTGCAAGACCACTACCTGTACAGCAGGCTCACCTGAGGAGGGATGGGAGTCCGGAACCGGGGTTACACCTCTGACAGAACTGGAAGCCGGAGTCATTGACAATAGATGGCACCAGGCTAGGTACCAAGGTACGGACTATCCAAGCACTGCTTCGGGAGAGCATCTGTTCCACCGGAGCCGATGCAGCAAGGGGTGTACAATGCCAACAGGGAAAACACTGCTGTCAGAACAGAGAGTTTGCACCGGAGTGGAAGCATTTTGTCCTTGGCAGGTATTTGAGTTTTGAAGCCGAAAAAACTGTTGTCGCCATGGCTGGGGATGGTGCCAAAGCAGGTACAGTCAGAGCAGATGTCTGATCCAAGGTCGGCACCGAACTCAGTGGTGCCGGTCGGAACTGAAATAGGAGTGAATATCATGGACAGCACCAAGGGAGAAGACAGAGCCTGGTGGCGAAGAGGTCTGGGCAGAGGGTGCCAGCAAAGCACAGAGCCAAGTCCGTTCCATAACGGACAGATGCAGGAACAGAGTGACTCGCACTTTCTTTATGGTTTTTGGTCTTTGGAGGGGGGTGAGACCTCCACCCCAGATAGAGCCTCCAAAAAAAGATGTCTTGAGTAAACCTTTTTAAGATAAGGTTATTTTTATGTTCTGCTAGTTTACAATTACTAAAACTAGCACAAATGTCAAAGTCAGCTCTAATATGATCCACACCCAAACAGCAGACACGAGCATGTGTATCAGAGTTAGGCATCTTCACTTGTCACGCTGTTTAAACCAAAACGCGTTGTCTGACAAGGCCAAAATAAGGGAGAGAATACCATAGATGGTATTTAAAAAATACCACAAGTGGTAAGGAAGGGCTTGTCAAAGGCAGAAGAGAGGGACAGTACCAAAAACGGTAAAATTTAAATTACCACCGAAAAGAGTAGGGAATAGAACTAGGTTATAGGAGACCGTGAGAAAAGGCTAATGTGAATAAAAAGTTAAGAATTTTGAAGAAAAAACTGTCTTAAAAATAGCAATTTTCTACCTACCTTTGTAGAGAGATGGCTAGCACATCTGACTTGGAACGCAGCAAATGAGATCTGGAGTAACTAGGAGGGGGCATTATGGGTAGGTCTTAGCTGAGAGTTTTTGGCTGGAGCGAGCTTGGAAACAGCCATATTGGTTCCGAGGACGGAACAGAGGTCCTATTTGTAATGAATGAACAAAGATTTACATCAGATGGATATGTATTTAACAAATACGTTTTTCCATATATAGAGTTTTCCTCCCACTAAGTGAGAGATGTAAGCACCCATGTCTAGACAAGAAAGAGGCAAATGAGATCAGCGGGATCTTTGGTATTGGTACATTATGGGTAGGGAAGGAACTAGAGAGTTGAGACCACAAGTTAATGTAATGGCAGAGTCAGTAGTTGAGGAATAAATGAAAATAGACACAAGAGCAATCATTTTATGCGGCTAGTTGGGGGGTGGGGGGGGGGAGAGTATGTGCATGTGTCCAAGAGGGTGATAATGTGATATTTTGATTGTGAGAACTGAAATCTAAATACACACACGACTCTTTTAGGGGGTACAGGTGAGGTGGTACATTACCTGTGAAAGCAAATGGCTGCTAGAGTCTATCAAATACATCTTGGTAAAGGTAGTGCATCTATAACCCTCCAACAAGATTAGATGTGCTTTGCTGAGGCTGATAAACAGCAGTGTTACCACTATACTTAAACCTCTGACTGAAGAAATTATGCAAATTACCTTCTCAGAAGGAACGCATTCCAAATCGGACAGTGGGCAAGTATTTTTATAGACCTGCCCCAATTTTCATGGTGAACCTTTGGTTAACCATGAACCATCTCCAGGGAATTGAAATATGGGCTTATGTAGAGTAAACCCAGCATTTCTTAGTGCTTTGCCATCACTCTAGCCTGCGCTTGGTTACGATCTGAAAGCTACTTCAACCTATGCACAAAAGATCAGATAAAAGTAATGCTAAATGTGCGAGTCTAATTCTCTTTGGAGATTAAAAATCCTTTTATATTATTTGTAACATACCATAGCTACAACAGCACACTTTCAAGTGACTAAATTGTGAAGTCAAATTCAGAAGTACACTGCTGCAGAAGCACCTGACAGCAAAATTACAGTCTTGGGTGGTGTCTGAAGCTGATAAAGTCTTAAAATGAAATCACAAATGGGGTGACAGAGCAACAGCTTTCCAATGACAGGCCCTGGTAGCTTTATTTCACATGCTTTTACTGGCACAATGACATTTTGCAACAAACATTTTTCATTATAATCCTCTGCTGAACACCTGCTAAGTATTAAGAGCATGTCTGAAACAATTTAGTAAATGATTACATCACAAGTAAACATTCAATTTTTTTTTATAACTTTATAAAACTAAGACCTACTGTTCAGAATCCGGTAGTAAACTAAAAGTTGACTTTGTATTGTGTGTGTATGTAGAGCTGGAAAGTACAGTTTTGTACCTACCATAAATGTAGATGTCCGAGAGGTATGCATCTGCAGTCCTAACAAATGGGTTGTCCTGCCTCAGGCAGCCCTTCGGTCGGCCGGATTCCAAAGTCTGGGTCTGGCCACGGCTGATGTCGTACTTCACCCGTCATAGCTGCAGTTCAGCGGGTATAAAGGCATCAGCAGACGCCATTTTCCTCAGTGTTTCTTGCCCCAGATGCCAGGAGCCCTCTAGGAAGGCTAAATTTGGATGAATGCAAATGATTCCAAATAGAGAGCAAATAGAAATAAACATGTATATACATATATACAAACAAATACACCATAATAGATTCCCCCAGCTAGCTACAAGATGGGCAAATACCCTAGGAGTACCACAGAGGGGAAGGAGGGTGGGTAATCCTGACTGCAGATGCATACCTCTCGGACATCTACATTTATGGTAGGTACAAAACTGTACTATGTCCTTCAAGGATGCATCTGCAGTCCTAACAAATGGGTAGAATACCATAGCTAAACTGGGGGAGGAGGTACTAATAAGATTATGGTGTAGTTAAGATCCCTTGCAAAACAGCAGTGGCAAAACCTGCTCGGGATCTGGAGTATAAGGGTAGATTATAATGCTTGGCAAATGTATGCACGGAGCTCCAAGTAGCAGCCTCTAAAATGTCTTTGGTAGCCACTCCTCGTAAAAAAGCTGTAGTAGTGGCTGTAGCCCTTGTGGAGTGAGGTCTGATGTTGTCTGGAGTTGTCTTTCCATGATAAGAACAAAATCTAATGCAATTTCCTATCCATTTTGAGATCGTCTGTTTTGAAATTGCTTTTCCTTCCATTCCTGTTGCATATGCTACCAGAAGCTGGTCAGTTTTTCTATTGTTCTTGGTTCTGTCCAGGTAGTAGCGCAATTGCCTATGCACATCCAAGGTATGTAGTAGTCTTTCCCCCCTGTTCTGTGGGTTGGGGAAGAATGTAGGTAGGTGGATTGCTTGGTTTAATGATACCCTGGAGACCACCTTTGGCATAAAAGTAGGATTAGTTCTCATGGACACACTATCCTGATGAAAGATAAGGAAGGGCTGTACTGCCATTAATGCCTGTAATTCAGAAACCCTTCTTGCTGAAGTGATTGCAAGCAGGAAAGCAGTTTTCCATAAGTACTGTAATTCTGCTGTTGCTGCTGGTTCAAAAGGGGGGATTGTCAACTTTTCTAGCACAAAGTTCAAGTCCCATGTAGGCAATGGTGGTTTCCTTGGTGGCTTTACATTTTTAATTCCTCTCAGAAACTGCCTGAGTAGAGGATGAGAGAAGACAGGAGGATCCATGTTGTATTCCGCTGAAATAGCTGACGCATGAATCTTAATGGAAGAGTAGGACAGGCTATTGTGGAAAAGCTCTGCTAAGTATTCCAGGATGTTAGCTATGTTTACCAGTGATACATTTTCTCCTTTTGCTGCACTCCAAATGAGATATCTTTTCCATTTTGCTGAATAAGTTTTTCTTGTTGAGGGTCTGCGAGCCTCCAAGATAATGTCTTTAACCCTTTGAGATAAATCTGGGTTATTTGGTCTTATGCAATGTTCCAAGCAGCTAGCTGCAGTGTTTTCAAGTTTGGATGCAGGGTTTTGAAGTTGTTCTGTGTTAGCAGTAAAGGAACTAGGGGTAGAGGCCATGCGTGTTCCCGAGACATACTCCTCAATAATGGGTACCAATGCTGCCTCGGCCAGTCTGGAGCTATCAGGATGATCCTTGGGTGATCTTTTGATCTTCAATAGCACCTTGTGCATCAAAGGAAGAGGTGGGAATGCATATGGTTTTCCCAACTGAAAGATAGGGAGTCCACCTTCCAAGCAAGTGGGTGGTATGTCCTTGTGCAGAATTTTTTCAATTGGTGGTTGTGTGGGGATGCGAATAAGTCTTTCTGGTAGTCCCCATTTCCTTGTAATGGATTTGAAGATGTCTGGATGCAGCATCCATTCGTGGGCATCCGTGGTAGTTCTGCTTAAGATGTCTGCTAGTATATTTTCTTTTCCTGGCACAAATATTGCCTGAAGCTGAATGTTGAGGCTCAGGGCCACATTCCAGAGGTCCATTGCCATCCAGCATAGAGGATATGAATGTGTGCCTCCCTGTTTGTTGATATACCACAACTGTGGTGTTGTCCGTCCTTATCAGCAATTGACCCTGTTGAAGAAACGGTCTGAATTGCCAGTTTTACTGCCAGCATCTCTTTTTGATTTATGTGTAGGTTCAGCTGGTCTTGAGTCCATAAGCCTTGTATGCACTTGTCCAGCATGTGTGCCCCCCAACCGAGGTCTGAGGCGTCCGTGGTGAAAGTCTGGCTTGGTTGAGGGCTGTGGAAGGGCAGTCCTTTGTTCAATTGACAGGCCTGAGCCCACCATCGGAATTCTTGCTTCAGGCATGGAATTATTGGAATTTGGGTTTCTAGGCTGTGCTTGTGCTGAGACAAATTCCTTAGGTACCATTGCAACTTCCTCATATGTCTGGCATGTGGAATCAATATTATGCAGGATGCCATGTAACCCAGGGCTTGCAGGACTTTCCTTGCTGTAAGCTGGTTCTGCGTTGTTAATGCCATGAAATAGAGTGGTAGGTGCTTCTGCTTTTCTGCTGTGAGGGATGTCATTTGGTTTGATGTGTCCAGTTCTGCACCCAAGAAAGTTATCCTTTGGGATGGTATCAGCCTTGACTTTATGTTGACTGTGTATCCCAGGGCTTGCAGTAGGTGAATGACCCTTTTCAAATCTTGTGTTAATTTGTTTTTGTTGTCCGCTTGTAACAGGCAGTCATCCAGGTAAGGGTAAATTTGAATTCCCTGAAGCCTGCAATGAGCAATTACTGATGCCAGGCATTTCGTGAATACTCTGGGCGCAGTAGATAAGCCAAAAGGCAATGCTGAGAATTGATAATGCTCTGATCCTGCAAGAAATCTGAGGTATCTTCTGCAATTTGGTCGTATGGGGACGTGCAGGTATGCCTCCTTGAGATCTAGCGTTACCAGCCAAGACTCCTTGCCCAGCATGGGAAGAAGCTGCTGTAGGGTCAGCATCTTGAATTTTGGGAGATATGTGTTCAGAGCGGACAGGTCGAGAATAGGTCTCCATTGGTTTTCCTTTCTTGGCACCAGGAAAAGTCTGGAGTAAAATCCTTGCCCTTGTTCCATAGACGGTACCCTTTCTATAGCTCTCATCCTTATTAAGTGGTCTATTTGTTCTAGAGCGTTTGTCTTTTGATTTGGAGGTAGGTTTGGCATTCCTCTCTTCCTTGGTAGAGTATGGAAGTGAAACCTGTAACCTTTGTCTATTGTCTGTAAAATCCATTTGTCTCCTGTAATGCAATGCCAGTTTACTGAAAATAAGGCTAGCTTTCTGCCTAAGGGTGCTTCTAGTTGTTCCCTGGTAGGCGGTTTCAGAGCCAAGTCACTGTGATTGTCCTGTGGAAGTGGTAGTGGCTGGATCTGTGGCAGTACTTCGCTGGTTGTTAGGCTGCCACTGACGTCCCCTGTAGGCACCTCTGGATTGACCTCTGCCTCTTGGGTGCCTATTCCTGCCTCTGGTGGTGTCTGGAAAGGACCAATTCTTGGAAGGTCAGTTCCTACTAAACCTTGGAGGCTGGACCTGTAAGAAATCCTTGACTGTCTGGACAGATTTTGCTTTCCTTTGATTTTACATGGTCTGGTAAGGACTGCTCTTTTAACCATGCATGCCTTCTGATCACTGTACCAGTCATAGCTGATCTAAAGGAAGCCTCCAGTGCATCATAGCCGCATTTTAAGGAATGATTACTGACCTGCTGAATGTTATGTACCATTTCCTGAAGGGACTTTCGGTCTAAAGGTTCAGGCGAGGACAGTTTTTTAGTTAACTGATCTAACATAAATTCCGGATACTGAATCATGTGGAATTGACAGTTTAAGGTCCTAGCCGAAAGAGTAGCAGAAGTATAAACTTTTTTACCCCATCTCTCTAAGGCCCTAGATTCCCTTTCAGAGGGGAGGAGGTTTTTGGCAGAGGCAGCTGCTACAGCCTTGGGGCCCTGTGAAATAGTTTCAGGATCTGCAAAAGGAGCCTTAATGTGTGTCCGGAACCCTGTAGTATCTGTCGGGCTTAGCAGGGGCCGGAGGAAGTGTATCAGGAGCAGTACAAGCATCATTAAATGTATCACCCACAACTGTAAGTACTGGAGGAATGGCTAAAGGCCTATGCTGTGGCAAATGCAAAAAGGTCCTAAGCCTTTTCCTAGAGTCTGAAAAATCCTGGCCCTGCCATTGAAATTGTTCCCTCATAGCATGCAAGGTTTCCCCAAAGGAAATTCCTCAGGAGGAGAGGCAGAAGGAATGGAGTCTTCTGCATCAGAGTCCTCATATGGAGAATAAGGGCCTTCTGGAGGGTTTGAGCTAGGCCTGTGAGAGGGGGTTTTAGCAGGCACGGTCTTGGTTGATTTTGCTGCTTTAGCCCTGGTAAAAGCCTTAATTGACATGGATGTAGGGGGTCTAGTAGCTCCACGTGCAGAAGTAGATATATCTAAAGGGATAGTATCTGATAAATCCTGTGAACCTGTAGGAGCAGGTGGAATTTCAGTAGCAGATTCAGCCATGCTGGATGAGGCCTAGGTAGGAGGCAAGCTTCCGGCCGAAGAAGAACAGAGGACTCTGTTTCAGCCGAAACAGAGACACTCGCGGTTGACTTAACCGCGGTTTCGGCCGAAACTGCGGACCACGAGTGTCGGTCCTTTTCCTTACGCTTTTTAGCTAATTGTGAAGTCTTGAGTCTCAGACGGCATGTTGTAAGCAAAAGGGGAGCCGAAAAACTCCTCTGCAAACTCCGACCGACGTCTAAGTGTCCGTCGGTTGAAGGAAGCACAGGCTAGACAAGCTGCTACGTCGTGGTCTGGGCCGAAACAAGGTAGGCAGTAAGAGTGGAAATCTTTGAGGTATTTGTTTCCCACAAGTTAAACAGTTATTCACTTTTTCTGACATCGGCTGAGGCAAGAAAGAGTCCCCAACGGGGTACTTAGCTTTTTAGAAGTCTTCGGTAGTAGCAATCTCTGGTTCTGACCGAACGGCTGATGCCTTTATACCCGCTGATCTGCAGCTATGACGTCGGGTGAAGTGCGACATCAGCCGAGGCCAGACCCAGACTTTGGAATCCGGCCGACCGAAGGGCTGCCTGAGGCAGGACAACCCATTTGTTAGGACTGCAGATGCATCCTTGAAGGACATCCACCAGCCAAATACAATGAGTCAGGGAATCATTGTATTTTTTATGACTTTTCTATAATACCTTGTAGAGTTCCAGAGAAACTGTTCTTTACTGCTGCAGTCCAATACTGAACAATCATTTGGATTCATTTTTTTTTTGTAAATCTGACAAACTGAGACAGAACCAAAATTTTGATCTTTTGTTAAGTACATTAAAGCAAAAATACATGCATTTTAAATATGGCAGATACATACATACTTTACATTCTGCTCTCTACTTTCCCCAAAATGTAACGTATTACGCTGTGCAAAGGAAAATGAGATCAAGGAGATTTTGTCTTGGAAAAAACTTCCTCAGAATACCTTGAAGTAGACAAGTCAGCCCAGGACAGCTTTGTAACATACAAGTGCAGTCAGCTTGACACATTACACTGAAGCATAAAATATATTTAATAACTTTTATTAATCTAAAATTTAAACATTCAGCTGTTGTATTTTTGGTAGGAGCTCAGTGTTTTATAGACAAGTGAGGAAAATTCCATGAATGAATGTTCTACAACCGAGAAAAGTCCATCACCACTATTCTAGGAGCAACTGAAAATGCTTAGCATTCAAAAGGTTAATGCTACTTAGCATACTGAAAAAATATTACATTTGTATTTCAGCCATAGTTTTTCTACATGTATTCCACAAATTAATGCTTTGCATTTATCCTTTTATGGGAGGTATTGTCCCAGGCCAAGACTGAAAATACACAAATCTGGACCATTAACCCCAGTAAATACAATTACTTGCAGCTCATTATATATGGAACTTTAACCAAAGCTCAAAATTAAGCACATTATGTAAAGGGATAAGCTGCACTGCTGTATGCATAAGGTAAATTACAATGTAACTTAGACCAACTTAATACCCCAAGAGAAATCAGCTTTATAGTAAAAAAGTTCGCACACACAAGGATAAGTCAGTTAACTTTTCCTGATGCTACTTCTCATATTAGGCTTGGATAAATGTGTTGTGGTGTGCTTTGTCCAGGTTAACTTGCTTTCAATGCAGCTTAAGCTGGCTTTGACAGAAGCAGCTGGGGTACAGTCCCTTGATGTGCCTAGAATTTTTGTACTAGGATGTCCTGTATACACTTCATTTTCTGCTTGGCATTGCTGCGTTGAGTTTCCTTGGGTGCAGTTGCATAACATGTCCTCTTTTATAGTTCCATGATGTAAAAGCTCTACAACTGCGCCAATGCATCCACATTTTCATTTGATACATGCCACATTTAGCAAATCTTCAGTTTAAAGAAGTCAGAGTGAAATGCCTGTTACGCAATTAATTAAATTGAAGGTTGTATACTTGGCAGATGACATTAAAATTACAACCAGATATAAAGTTGTATAACACAACAGTAATGGTTTTAATAACCTGAAAGAACAAGACTGCAGCAAACAGCAAGTAGGGCATTGGTTTCATAAAACCAAGATCAATTATAATAAAAAAACAGTACCAATTTGACAATGTCAAGTAGGCGTGTGTATTTAAATATGATTGGCACAAGGACCTGAGTGATAGCTGTAAGGGGTGAATAAAATGGAAGTAGTGCGACTGGTGTACAATTCTGCTTCAGATGTCCCACTACCACAGATGCAGTAGAATACTGTAGAAATCTGAAAGGAATTGTTTAAATCACAGCAGACATTACCTGTGCCAACAACACATGCAAGGATGAGAAATGTGTTTCATCCCCCAAACAACTTCACTAACAACTGGTTTATTTTAAATAAGAATTTGAGACAAATGGCGCATATATGATTGAATGAAAGCAGACATTTTCACAAACCTTGGTGGTTGCCCTGATGTGTACAGTTTTTGTTTTACTCACAGCATACCTCCACCTGAACAAAGTTTTGGACACAAGTCCCCACTCAGGCATAGTATAAAAGCTACATAAACTAGGAATAAACCCCTATATCACCTGCTAGATTACCAAACAGTTCAGAGAAGATGCAGATAATCAAGTGTAAAGTTGCCTCCACAAAACACACCAGTCACACCAAGAGAGTTTTGGTACAGAGACCACTCCCACTTGGCATCTACATTTCTAAATCCTGCCCTAGATTTAGAGAAGATAGGCAGGTAGTAATGTTTGGTGAAGGTATGAACAGACATCCATGTTGGAGCCTCCAGGATGCCTCTTGTGGGGGTGGGGGGGACTGAGTAAAGCTGCAGAGGTGGAGGCTGCCCTGGTGGAATGCATCCTAATCCCCTTTGTGGGTGGTTTCCCGTGTTTGTAGCAGAAATGGATGCGTGGCCACTCTGTGGCAATCAAGATTACCCTTTTTTCCTCCCTTATTTTGAGCAGTATCCTTGAAATGAGTGGGGGAATGCATAGATAGAGAGGTTTACCCATTGGAAGGATAGAGCATCCACTTTCCAGGCCTTGCTGCAAGGTTCACTGGTGCAGAATTTGCTGAGCATTGGAGCGGGAGGCAAAAAGGTCCACCTTCAGGGTGCCCCATTTCTGGGTTACAATGGTTGAAGGTTCTGTGGTCTAGCAGGTTCCTGCTTAAGTTGTCTGCCACAGTTTAGGGAGACTGGCAGGAATTGTGCTAGCAGCTGTATCTGCATGGCTGAGGCAGTATGCCAAAGGGTCATGGCGAGCCTGCAGAGGACAAGAGCGAGTCCCTCCCTGCTTGTTGATATGCCACATCACTGTGGTGTTGTCTGTTTTGATCACTAGAGGCCCCGGGGAGAGTAGGGATCTGAAAGCTGTCAGGGCATGCTAAACAGCTAGCATCTCTTTTTGGTTGATGTGCAGATGTATTTGATTTGGGCAACAATGGCCCTGAATGCACCTGCCTTCCAGGTGTGCACCCCAGGCATAGTCTGAAGAGTCTACTGTGAGGGTTTGGGCAGCGTGGGGTTGTGAGAAGGGAAGTCCCTTGTGATTGCATGCTGCTGCCCACCAAAGAAAATCTTTCCTTAGACAGGGTATCATTGGTATGACAGTTTCCAGGTAGTGTGCGCTGACACCAAATGCTTTTTAGGTACCACTGTAGTTGCCTCATATGCAGCCTAGCATATGGAATGAGTAGAACGCAGTAGGCCATGAACCCTACAGTTTGCAGATTTTCCTTGCGGATAACTGGGTTCTGGTGGCTAGTTGAGAGAAGTAGCCCGTCAGGTAGGCTTGCTTTTCTGGAGTAAGGAATGCCATCTGTGATGCTGTATCGAGGCTTGCTCCCAGGAAAACTTTTTTGTGGGGACTAGTTTTGATTTATTTTCACTGATAGTATACAGCAGGGAGGACAGCAGGGAGGTCAGTAGGTTCTTTACAAAGGTCAGATGCTGTAACAGCTTTTCCTGACTGACTGAATCAGGCAATCTAAGCAGGGGTTCTGAACATTTGTCTGCAAAAAGCAATGGCTGGAGCCAGGCATTTTGTGAAAACTCTGGGGAACAGTGGATAAGCCAAAGCGGAGAACTGAAAGTGCATACAGCCTACCCTGAAACAGATATTTCCTGCAAGATTCCAACTGGGATGTGTAGGTAGGCCTCTTAGGTCTAGGGTGGCAAACCAAGCATCCTTGGGAAAGCACAGAAAGAAGCTGCTGGAGGGTGAGCATTTTGATTTTTGGCAAAAGAAAGGTGTTTAGAAATTGAGAGAGGATTGGGTGCCAGGTGCCCTCTTTTCTGGGTACCAGGAAGAGTCTGAAATAGAAACCTTGGCCTATCTGGTCTGCAGGAACATGCTGTACTGCCCTCATGGACAGCAGGGAAAGGACTTGCTTTTTGGCCTCTGCCTATTTGTCTGAAGGAAGATCTGGAAATCCTTTTGGGGTTGGCAGTGTGGGGAAATAAAATTTGTATCCCTGGAACACTATGTTGAGGACCCATCGGTCGTTGGCAGAGGCCCAGTTGTTTGCATGGAAGGAGAATTTTCCTCCCAAGGGCACAAGCAGGTTGGCAGAGGTAAGGGGTGGAGGTGTAAAGTTAATGTGAGGTCTTACCATAAGGGGGTAGCTTAGCACTCCCTGTTTTTGAAGTGGAAGTACACCATTGCTTAGATCTCTACATTCCCTGGGACTGCTGTCTGGGTGGGGTCTGCTTCTCCTGGGTCTGAGCTGAGCTGGTCTGGAGGGGGACGGAAAGGACCAGTGCTTGGAGGGAGCAATGCAATGCCTACTGAAACTCGGACACTGGACCTGTAAAAAAAAAAAAAAAAAAAAAAAAAGTCTGCATAGATTTAACTTTCTTCCATCTTTAAGACGTCCTCTGCCTTGGTGCCAGACAAATTGTCTGTTCAATGGTGTATCCAATATTTGACATGGTCTGGCAAGGTCTGTTCCTTAAGTCAAGCATGCCTTCTAAGGGCAGAAGCCAAGCCTGCCTTCCAAGGACAAAACCAGTGACTGCTGCCCTGCAAGATGCTTCTAGGGCGTCAAAGCCACATTGCAAGGTGTACTTAGTAACTTGGCTTGGAAATGCATAAGTTCTTGTAATTATTTTCTGCACAAGCAGGAAAGATATTTTGTTTGAGGAAATCCATGGTATGCTGCTATTTCAATATGTGGAACTGACAATTTAGTGCCAATAGCAAGAGTTGGTGGTTTATACTTCACCCCATCTGTCTAAAGCTCAGGAATCCCTATCTGACGGGGTGGGATTCTTATCTGAGGTTGCTTTAATTCCTTTTGGTCCTTGGGAGATGACCTCTGGGGTCAGCAGTAGGATTTCTGAAAAAGAATTTGAGTCAGGGACTCTGTAGTACCAGTCATGTTTCCTGGGAGCAGGCAGAACGGTGTCAGGATACAAACTGGATTCCATAAGATCATCCACAACATTCAGGGCAGGAGGAATGGCTAAAGGTCTGTGCTGTAGTAAGTAAAAATCCCCAGTCTCTTTTTTGACTGAAAATAGTCCTGACATTCCCATTGGAACTGCGTATGTAGAGTTTTCACCAAATAAAAAATCCTTGGGAGGAGAGGCAGAAGGAATGGATTCCTCTGCATCAGAATCCTCATAAGCAGAAAGGGGTTGCATGTCTTCATATTGAGAAAAGTACAGTTTTGTACCTACTACAAATGTAGATAGATGTCCAATAGGTATGCATCTGCAGTCCTTACATATGGGTTGTCCTGCCTCAGGCAGCCCTTTGGTCGGCCGGAGTCTGGGTCTGGCGTCGGCTGATGTCGCCCTTTCCCCGACGTCAGAGCGCCTGGGGTATAAAAGCGTCAGCAGACACCATCTTCCTCAGTTTTCTTGCCCCAGATGCGAGGTGCCCTCTAAGGAAGGCTAAATTTGGAGAAATGCAATAATTCCAAACATGCACAGAAATATATATATATATATATATATATATATATATATATATATATATATATATATATATATATATATATATATACATACACATATATATACATATATATATACATATATATATACATATAAAAAACAAATATACCATAATAGATATGGGGTTAATGCAATTCCCTATCCATTTTGAAATTGTCCGTTTGGAAATTGCTTTTCCTTGTGCACCAGCAGCATATGCTACTAACTGGTCAGTTTTTCTGTAAGTTTTAATTCTATCCAAGTAGTAGCGCAACTGTCTGAATTTCCAGGGCATGCAGAAGTTTCTCCCCTTTGTTTTGTGGATTTGGAAAGAAGGTAGGCAGGTGAATAGCTTGGTTCAATGAGACCCTGGATACCACCTTTGGCATAAATGAAGGATTGGTTCTCAATAAGACTCTGTCCTGATGAAAAATAAGAAATGGTTGTACTGCCATGAGGGCCTGTAACTCAGATACTCTTCTTGCTGAGGTTATGGCCAGAAGGAAGGCAGTCTTCCAAGACAGGAACTGTAGTTCTGAAGATGCTGCTGGTTCAAAGGGAGGCAGTGTTAGTTTTTCCAACACGAAGTTAAGGTCCCATGTAGGCACTGGTGGTTTCCTTGGAGGATTGATGTTTTTAATTCCTCTTAGAAATTGTCTTAGGAGAGGATGAGAGAAGACAGGTGGATCAGTATTGTATTCTGCTGAAATTGCTGAAGCATGAATTTTAATGGAAGAGTAAGACAGGCCATTGTGGAGCATTTCTGCCAAGTATTCCAGGATATGTGCCATGTTCATCACTGTCGCATCTAGGCCCTTTGTGGTGCTAAAGTGCAAAATCTTTTCCATTTTGCTGAATATGCCTTTCTTGTGGAAGGCCGGCGAGCTTCCATGATGATATCCTTCACTCTCTTGGATAGCTTATCCTGGGGAGGAGTCAAGGTATTCTCCAGGCTGTTAGCTGCAAGGTTTTCAGGTTGGAATGCAGAGTTTTGTAATTGTGCTGTGTCAGGAGAAGTGGCCATTGAGGATGAGGCCACGGTTGTGCATGACATGCTCTTTAACAGTGGGTACCAGTGCTGTCTTGGCCAGTCCGGAGCTATCAGAATCATTTTTGGCTGCTCTGTCCTGATCTTCAGTAAGACCTTGATCATTAATGGAAAAGGTGGAAATGCATACACACTGAGTTCTCCAGCTGAAAGAGAGGGCGTCCACTTTCCATGCTTGTGGGTGGTTATGTCCTTGAGCAGAATTTCTTCAGCTGATGATTGTGATGGGAGGCAAAAAGATCTATGTCTGGCCTCCCCCATGATTGTGTTATCTGAAGGAAGATGTCTGGGTGCAGCATCCATTCGTGTGCATCCATGATATTTCTGCTTAGGCTGTCCGCCAGTATATTGTCTTTTCCTGGCACAAACTGGGATTGCAGCTCTATGTTGAGTTTCAGGGAAAGTGCAGACTGGCAATGAATCTATGGGAAAAGAGGGTAGAAATGGGTACCTCCTTGCTTGTTTATGTACCACATAACTGTGGTGTTGTCTGTCCTTATTAGCAGGTGGCCTTGATGCAGAAAGAGTTTGAAGGCCTCGATTGCATGTATCGCTGCCAGCATTTCCTTTTGGTTTATGTGCATGCGTAGCTCTTTTTGTGACCATAGTCCTTGAATGCATCTGCCCTCCATGTGTGCTCCCCATCCGTGGTCTGAAGCATCCGATGTAATGGTTTGGCTGGTTATTGGTTTGCTGAAGGGCAGACCCCTGTTTGACTGGCTTGCTTGAGTCCACCACAGAAATTCCTTTTGAAGGCATGGAATGAGTGGTATCAAAGTTTCTAAGCTGTGACTGTGCCGAGTCCATAAACTCCTTAGGTACCATTGTAGTTTCCTCATATGCAGCCTTGCTTGTGGAATCAGAAGAATGCAAGATGCCATGTAACCCAGGGCCTGCAGGATTTTCCTTGCAGTCAGCCGAGTTTGTCTTGTCAGATTTTTGAAGTAATCCGGTAGTTGTCTGTTTTTCTTCTGTGAGAAAAGCCATTTGGGTGGTTGTATCTAGATTCGCACCCAGAAAAGTTATTTTGGGATAGTACAAGTCTTGATTTGTGAATGTTGACTGTATATCCCAAGGCCTGAAGTAGGCGGATGGCATAATTCAAGTGTTTTACCAAAGTTTGTTGGCTGTCCGCTTGTATAAGGCAGTCGTCCAGATATGGGTATATTTGAATCCCCTGAAGTCTGCAGTGTGCAATTACTGATGCCAGGCATTTTGTGAATACTCTGGGCGCAGTAGATAAGCCAAAGGGCAATGCTGAGAATTGATAATGCTCTGAACCTGCAAGAAATCTGAGGTGTCTTCTGCAACTTTGTCTGATAAGGACATGCAGGTATGCCTCCTTGAGGTCTAGAGTTACCAGCCAAGACGCCTTGCCCAGCATGGGAAGGAGTTGCTGTAGTCAGCATTTTGAATTTTGGCACAATGAGATAAGTATTCAGTGCGGACAAGTAGAGAATAGGCCTCCATTGTTTTTCTTTTCTTGGAACAAGGAATAGTCTGGAATAAAATCCTTGGCCTTGTTCTGAAAGAGGAACCTTTTCTATAGCTTTCATTTGCATTAAGTTGGAGATGTTTCAAAGCCTCTGCTCTGATTCTGTGGCAGGTCTGGCATGCCTTTTCTTTTTGGTAATGTGTGAAAATGGAACCTGTATCCTTTGTCTATTATTTGCAGTGTCCATTTGTCCCTTGTAATACTGTGCCAATTTTCTGAGAATAAAGAAAGCTTTCCGCCCAAAGGTGCTTCCAATTGAGCCCTGGTTGGCGGGGTCAAAGTAAAGTCATTGAGTCTGTCCTTGTACAGCAGTTTTAGGTCCTGCACTACCTCTGGTTTGGAGGCTGCCATTGACGTCCTCTGTAGGAGCCTCTAGCTTGCCCTCTCTACCTCTGGCACGCCTGTTCTTGCCTCTTTGAAATCTCTCTGTGTCTGGAAAAGACCAATTCTTGGAAGGCCAATTTTTGCTGAATCTTGGTGGTTGGACTTGGAGAAAATCTTTGACTGTACAGATTTTGCCTTTTCCTCAAATTTCTTTAAGACCTCCTGAGCAGTGGAGCCAAATAACTTTTGCTTTTCCAGTGGAGCATCCAGAAGCTTAGCTTTAACATGGTCTGGCAGAGATTGTTCCTTCAGCCAGGCATGCCTACGTATGACCACCTGTCATAGCTGACCTACATGAAGCTTCCAATGCATCATAACCACACTGCAAGAAATGGTTGCTAACCTGTTGGGAGTTGTGTACCAGATCCTGAAGTGATTTGAGATCCAGGGGTTCAGGTGAAGACAGTTTTTTATGCAATTCATCTAACAAATACTCTTGGTACTGTATCATATGAAATTGACAATTTAATGCCCTCGTAGAAAGAGTAGCAGAAGTATACACTTTTACCCCATCTCTCTAAAGCCCTGGACTCGGGAGTGGATTTTTAGTAGTGGCAGCTGCAACCCTTTAGGGCCCTGGGAAATAGTTTCTGGATCAGCAGAGTGGGCCTTGTAAAAGAAATGATGCGAGTCCGGGACCCTGTAGTACCCATCGGGTTTGACAGGAGCCGGAGGAAGCGTCAGGGGTTATGCTAGACAGAGTACACATCATCAATGACATTCAAAACAGGAGGAATAGCCAAAGGTCTATGCTGAGGTAAATGCAAAAAGGTCCTTAATCTCTTCCCGGAATCAGAGAATTCCTGGCCCTGCCATTTGAAATGCTCTCTCAGATTGAAGGGTCTCCCCAAAGGACAGCTCTTCAGGAGGGGAGGCAGAGGGGAAAGATTCCTCTGCATCAGAATCCTCATAGGCCGAAAAAGCCTCCTCCTGGCAGTGCGAGAGAGCAGAGCCATCAGAGGCCTCATCTGAGGAGTGGGGATCAGAGGGCTCAACCTTGGGCCTTTTGTCTAGAGGAGGTTGTGAGCCCCTGTCCGGATGTGGCTGAAAGCCCCTAATTAAAGAAATAAGGTCCTCAGCTAAACTTAGAATCTGTGAACCTGTAGTGGGTCCCTGAGGAATATCCCCGGGAGGCAAAGCTTGTGTGTTTAGCAGCTTTAGCCCTGGTAAATGCCTTTATGGACATGGATGCAGGAGGCCTGGCTGCACCACGTGCTGGTGTAGTTATGTCTAGAGGAATGGTGTCTGATGTTTCCAGGACACCAGTTTCTGAAGGAAATTCAATAACAGACTCAGTAGGGGCCTCCGGAGCCGAGGTTGTCGGTTGAGCGGTTTCGGTGGTCGGAAGTACCAAGGACTCTATCAGCCGAGACAGAGACACTCGCGGTAGGCCTAGCCGTGGTTTCAGCCGAAACCACGGTCCGCGTGTCGGTCCTTGTCCTTCCGTTCCTTGGTTAAATGAGGAGTCGGAGTCTCCGACGGCATATTGTAAGAGAAACTAGCCCCAAAAAATTCCTCTGCAAACTCCGCCCGACGCCTAAGAGTGCGTTGATTGAAGGAAGCACAGGCTTAACAGGCAGAGACGTCGTGGTCTAGGCCTAGGCAGTAAGAGTGGAAATCCTTATGAGGTATTTGTTTCCCCACAAGTTAAGCAATTAACTATCTGACATCGGCCGAGGCAAGAAAGAGTCCCCAACGGGGTACTTAGCTTTTAAAGTCTTCGGTAGCTGAATTACAGGATCTGGCCGACCGGCACTTGCGAACTTGCTTCGGGCACCACGCGGCAAGAAAGACTGAGGAAGATGGCGTCGGCTGACGCTTTTATACCCCAGGCGCTCTGACGTAGAGGAAAGGGCGACATCAGCAGACGCCGGACCCAGACTTTGGAATCCGGCCGACCGAAGGGCTGCCTGAGGCAGGACAACCCATATGCAAGGACTGCAGATGCATCCTTGAAGGACATCAGAGTAATCAGACTCCTGTTCAAATAAAAAATACTGGGGACAAGTTTTTCCTTTTGGAAAGGGTAGCCTGGCTTCCTCTAATAAGCATAAGGTCTGCCACCATTTTAAGCATTTGATATCGAGGCATGGAAGCAAGGTGCCCGAGCTTGGGTCGTCTGTTAGGTGTAGTTCGTACCCTGGGCCTTAAAAACTCGGCAGTTTTAGAAAGAACTGAACGGTAGTGCGAAGAACTTCCTCGGAAGCCAGTGCCTGCTCAGCGGCTCCAGACATATCCAAGGTAGAGACATCCACAGTCTCCAAGAGTCTTGCGGCATACCAGACTCCTAACGGGTCTCTGTAGCAGCCTGAGAATCCACAGAAGCAAGCATCAGGAGCTGCGAAAGCCCCTCAATGAGGACCAGAGAACCAACTACTAGCTCAGCAGTTTTGGATCTGTGCAGTCTGTCTTTATCCTTATTTTTCAGAAGATCGGTAGTCTGATGGCTTACCGAAGCTATATCAGAAAACGAGGACTAAATGCGAAAATATATAGCTACAATAAAGGGCCTGACGACATATAGTTCTGGCATTGAACAAAAGCGACAGCGAGGGACATCATGATCTGGGCCTAAACAGATGGCGCAGTAAGAATTGAAGTCTTGGTGTAGTATTTGCTTTCCATAGGTGAGATAATTAACTTTTTCTGACATCTGTTAGAGCAAGAAAAAAAGGATCCCCAACAGAGTACTTAGCTTTAGAAGACTCCAACTTCAATTTGGAAACGAAAACTCAGGTAGTGGCTGATCGGCATTTGTGTGAACTGCTTCTGGCTCCTCGGCAAGACTGATGCAATGGCACCGGCTGCCTGATTTTATACCACTTGATGACCTGACGTCAGTCCTGAAGTGACAGCAACCAACGCAGAAATAGTAAGCTTCTGGTATTCGGGCCGACTGAGGGCTATTTCAGATATTGGCCAAAAAAGCTAAGATTTTTTGGACAGCTTTGTCCAATGCAAGAAAAGCTCTTCCTAAGGCAGTATCAAAAATAAAAGCACCACACTATGTGAAGGAAGGAGTTCACAAGAAACTCCAGACTAAACAGGAGTGGAGACAATTGGAAAGTCTTCTAAATGAGAACTTTCCAACTGTGAAGAGATGTGAATGCCTTAAAGTCTGCATTAAGCAATTACTGGAACCAAACACTATGTAAATATCCTTTGATGCAGTAGCTAGACAAAAGAGTAAAACTAATAATGCAAGTCAAATACAGAAGAAAAAAAAAACATTCGAAAACTCTGTCAATAGGAATTATATGGTAAGCATCTTTGAAATCTCTTACCACCATATGATGGTAAGCATCTTTTAAAGGGGGAAATTCAGAAAATCTGTTCTCAAAACCCATTTCCTCAGTAGTTGCTTACCTTGGCAGTCATTTAAGTTTGCCTTGCATTCTCACTTAATGAAATCTTTTCCATAAAGTCAGTCATGACATGTTGCACCCTCACTGATTTCTTGCTAACGCACTACTAATGCACCAACACTACTACTAACGCACCAACACTACTAAACAGTCAGCTAAGGGGAGAACAGCATTCAGGTTTACTTGCATTCTTGCTCCAATTTTCAATTTTAAGGTTATAGATTCCGGTTTCCTCCCACATCCCAAAGACATGCTGCAGGTGGATTGGACACACTAAATTGGCCCTAGGTGTCAGTGCGTGTGTGTGCGCCTTCTGTGGAAGGTTGGGTGCCGGGCTGGCAACTTGACACTGTAAAATTCCACTGCCAATCAAGAGCAGACAGGTGATCCACTGTGGCGACCCCTAACTGGGAAAAGCCGAAAGAACAAGATTGTTGGTTAATCAGGTCTTCAACCCCTCCCACGCATCCCTTTTATTTGAAATGGGAATGCAATGGCTGCTTCTGTTACAAAAGCACATCACATATAGCACAAAGTTCACTCATCTCCAATCCTAAACATCACAGAATCTTACCTTTCATCTGATTCACCCCAGATTTTGCCTCTTGTCCCCTCACAAACTTTTGATTTTTTTGTCTTAGGATCAATATCTCACATCAGAGCCAGACTGTAGTTTCAGTTGCAACTCTTGTTCCATTCTTATGTTTATACTGTGCAAACCACCAGAGCCTTTATATGCCTAGCTGTGCAACCCAACCCAGATTATATTACCCCAGATGGGACCAACCAACAATCCTGGCTTTAAGTCAATATCTTGTCCAATAAGTCACTGGGGCCTGACTCTGCAGCAAAAGGGCCAAAAAGAACCTACAATCCTCCTTAAAAAATGAGCTCAACTCTTGCTACAGCAAAGTTGCTAAATTTGCTATAAATGTAAAATAGTCTACCCACTAAATTAACTAGAATCCCCCCACCAGCTTATCTACAGTTAACTACAGCCCACAAAAGATAACCCTCCAACCTGAACGCTGCCCTTCCCTCTCATCCATACTGACCAGGTACCACACCAATCACCACCTCAGGTCTGAAAACAAAATATGTTCCGTTGAGAAACCCAAACTCTCAGCAGCTATCTCCAACTTATGGAATAATCCTCCTCCTCCACACGGGGCAAATCAGTAATCCTGCTGCCTTTAAAAAGTCCTTCAAATTACATTTATCCACCCACTGGCTATGCTTCTGTACCCCACCAAATAACCCCAACACTTGACCACCCACTCTGGAACCTCAACCAAACATTCCCCCTCCTCTTCTCTGTACCATCCTGTCATCATGACAGACTCTTCCTCCTTCAGCCTGTCACCTGCTTTCTACCCTGAAGTAAACTCTCCTCAGCTTAGAACTCTACAAATATATTTGAAAAATCAAATACATGGCAGCACTACTTTCACATTTATAAGAGACTGTAAAACATTATTGCTGTTTCTATTCCTTCCCTCTCATGTGACAGTCTGCCCATACTTCATTTTATGTATTTATTTTACTCTTGAATGTAGTTAAGGATCTTTGTATGCAATTAATGTCCAGCTTTTTTCTCTGGGCCTCCACTGAAAATGGGCTCTTCCTACGCCCAGTGGACTTTCCCATTCAACAAATGCAATAAACAAACAAGTCAAGGGTACAATTTCAGACGCTTTAAACAAATCTACTCAAAACGAAACAGTCGCAGTTCTGAGAGACTTGCCAATGGAATCATAAGAATCAAGTGACTGGTCACATGAGATGGTGCAATTAAAGCATTCAATGTATTTTCTTTTAACCCCTGAACAGTCAATTTTTACAATTTGCCATATGCTCAAAACAAGCCAGAACAAAAAGTTAAATAAGTGAGCCTGAAGTTCAAAATTCATAAAGTAGCAAACTTTTGTTTGAAAACTATCAAAGCTTCCCCAGTCAGTAGGAATGGGATGAGTATTAATCTGATTAGTTATTTCATTTTCTAAAACTACTACAAGGGGGTTTCTTTTTGAATCAGAAAAGATTCAGTCCAAGGAAAGTTGTATAGCTTTTGCAGCTAGAGACAGTCAGGCATGCTGCAAGCTGACAAGAGAGAGATATAACACAAGGGACAGCTGCATAATGTGGGCATACCCAGTTGCAAATCTAATACTGTACTGGGAAACAAGGTATTTTATTCTGTTCCCACTGAAATCAAGCTTTGATTTTGGCTAAAGTTTCAGAGATGGCTGCTCTGGAATGGAAATTAAAACTTCTCAGAACCTTCAGCTTTACGAGAAAGCATGAAGAAACTCCAGTCAGTCATTCCCTACACTTCACTGGGAAAGTGTCACAAGAGAATGTTATTTTTCTCTCTATTTCTAGTAAAGAATCAGGATTTACAACAAACAAAACAATCCCTTAGCACATCCCAATAAGTGCTCCCTGTCCACAGATACTCACACAAACAGGGGGGATATGCAGACTTCACAAACAAGGCACCCCAACAGAGAACTGAATCAGGGAACCTCCATCTGAATAGGGGCACAGTCAGGGACAGGGTTTACAAATATATGCAGGGCTGGAGAGGGCTTTACCACCTTTACACCCAGGCTCGTGTACTAACCTTGCACATTACCTTGACAACCCTTTCCCCAAAAAGAGTACCCCTTAAGACAATGGGACAAAAGGACAGACAAGCTATCCCTAAATCTCCAAAATACAAAGACAGACAGACCCGAACTATTCCCGCATCTAACACACACCCACCCTTTCCAATGAGGCATTCAAAAACACGGGACAGTCACTAAAAAGTACAGTTTTGTACCTACCATAAATGTAGATGTCCGATAGATATGCAACTGCAGTCCTGACATATGGGTTGTCCTGCCTCAGGCAGCCCTTCGGTCGGCCGGATTCCAAAGTCTGGGTCCGGCGTCTGCTGATGTCGCCCTTTCCCCGACATCAGAGCGGCTGGGGTATAAAAGCATCAGCAGACTCCATCTTCTTCAGTGTTTCTTGCCCCAGGTGCCCTCCAAGGAAGGCTAAATTTAGAGAATGGATAAAAAATTCCAGACATGCACAACAGTAATAAACAGATGCACCATAACAGATATCCCCAGCTAATTTGAAAAAGGGGAGTGGACCCAAAGGGAGAATTTACAGAGGGGTAGGAGGGAGGGAAAACCTGACAGTAGTTGCATATCTATCAGACATCTACATTTATGGTAGGTACAAAACTGTACTATGTCCTTCAAGAATGCAACTGCAGTCCTGACACATGGGTTGAATACCATAGCCAAGCTGGGGGTGGTAGGATCTAAGATAAGGATGGTGTAGCTAAAATGCACTGCAGGACTGCCGAAGCAAAGCCTGCTCGGGATCTGGAATATAAAGGCAGGTTGTAGTGTTTGGAAAATGTATGCACGGAGCTCCATGTAGCAGCTTCTAGAATGTCCTTTGTAGCCACCCCCTCTTAGAAAGGCTGTGGAGGTGGCTATAGCTCTGGTGGAGTGTGGCCTGATATTGGCTGGCACACCTTTTCCATGGAAAGAGTAACAGAATCTGATGCAGTGTCCAATCCATTTTGAAATGGTTTGTTTGTAAATTGCCTTTCCTTGTACTCCAGCAGCATAAGCTACAAATAGTTGGTCAGACTTTGTTGGCCTTTGTTCTGTCCAAGTAGTAGCGCAATTGTTTGTGTATATCCAAAGTGTGCATCAGCTTTTCTCCTTTATTTTGAGGATTGGGAAAGAAAGTAGGCAGATGAATTGCTTGATTTAGACACACCCTGGATATCACTTTTGGCATGAATGAAGGATTGGTTCTTAAAGAAACTGTCCTGATGAAAAATTAGAAATGGAGGTACTGCCATGAGGGCCTGTATCTCAGAGACTCTCCTTGCTGAGGTAATTGCCAACAGGAAAATTGTTTTCCAGGAGAGAAATTGCAATTCTGAAGATGCTGCTGGCTCAAAAGGAGGAAGAGTTAATTTTTCCAAGACGAAGTTGAGGTCCCATGCAGGCACTGGTGGTTTTCTGGGAGGTTTGATATTCTTTATCCCTCTTAGAAACTGTCTTAGCAAAAGATGTGAAAACACAGGTGGATCACAGTTTTAATTCGCTGAAATTGCTGAAGCGTGTATTTTTATGGAAGAATATGAAAGGCCATTATGAAGCATTTCTGCCAAGTGTTCTAGTATTTGTGGGATACTCATTACTGATGCATCCTGACTCTTGCTGGCATTCCACATGTTGAATCTCTTCCATTTGGCTGAATAAGTTTTTCTGGTGGAAGGTCTGCGTGCTTCCAGTAAGATCTCTTGAACTTTTTTGGAGAGAGAGATATGGGGAGCAGTCATGGAACCCTCCAAGCTGTCAACCGCAGTGTTTGCAGGTTGGGATGAACAGTCCTGTAATTGTGCTGAGTTAGAAGCAGAGGCCATAGAGGAAGGGGCCATGGTTTGGTGCGAATTATGCTCCTTAGTAATGGATACCAGTGCTGTCTTGGCCAGTCCGGAGCTATCAAAATGCCTTTCGGCTGTTCTGCTTTGATCTTCAGTAACACCTTGGTCATTAATGGTAGAGGTGGGAATGGATAGATTGTTAGAGAATTCCAGCTGAAGGAGAGAGCATCCATTCTCCAGGCTTGAGGATGGTGTCCTCGTGCAGAACTTCTTTAGATGATGATTGAGGTGTGAGGCAAAGAGATCTATGTCCGGCCTTCCCCATGCATGAGTTATTTGTGAGAATGTCTGGGTGCAACATCCATTCGTGCGGGTCCAAGATGTTTCTGCTTAGACTGTCCGCCAGAACATTGTCCTTGCCTGGAACAAACTGGGATTGCAACTGTATGTTCAGTTTCAGGGACTTTTCCCAAAGAGCCATTGTTAGTCTGCAGAGGGGGTAGGAATGAGTGCCTCCCTGTTTATGTACCACATAACAGTGGTGTTGTCTGTCTTATTAGCAGATGGCCTTGCTGAAGAAATTTTCCGAAGGCCTCGATTGCATGAATCACTGCCAACATCTCTTTTTGATTGATGCACTTCCCGGGGTGCCCATTGCCCTTGAATGCATCTGCCCTCCATGTGCACCCCCCATCCATGATCTGAGGCGTCTGTTGTAATGGTTTGGCTTGTTTGAGGTTTGTTGAAAGACATGCCTTTGTTTAGCTGGCTTGCTTGTGCCCACCATAAAAATTCCTTTTGTAGACAGGGAATGAGTGGAATAATTGCTTCTAAGTTGTGGCTGTGTTGTGACCATAAACTTTTTAGGTACCATTGTAGTTTCCTCATGTGTAGTCTTGCCAGTGGAATCAGAAGAATGCAAGATGCCATGAAACCCAGGGCCTGCAGGATTTTCCTTGCAGTCATCTGGGTGTGCCTTGCTAGGCTTTTGAAGTAATCTGGTGGTAGTTCTTGTTTTTCTTCTGTGAGGAAAGCCATTTGAGTTTGTGTCCAGTTTGGCTCCTAGAAAAATTATTTGTTGGGATGGCAGTAGTCTTGATTTTTGAATGTTGACTATCCCAAAGCCTGTAGTAAGCGAATGACATAGTCCAAGTTTAAGGCTTGCTTGCTGTCCGCTTGTATAAGGCAGTCGTCCAGGTAAGGGTATATTTGTATCCCCTGGAGTCTGCAATGTGCAATTACTGATGCCAGGCATTTCGTAAATACTCTGGGTGCAGTAGATAAGCCAAAAGGCAATGCTGAGAATTGATGATGCTCTGACCCTGCAAGAAATGCGAGGTATCTTCTGCAACTTTGTCTGATTGGGACATGCAGGTATGCCTCCTTGAGGTCCAGAGTAACCAGCCAAGACCCCCTGCCCAGCATGGGAAGAAGTTGCTGTAATGTCAGCATTTTGAATTTTGGCACAATGAGAAGTGTTTAGAGTGGACAAGTCCAGTATAGGTCTCCATTGCTTTTCTTTTCTAGGAACAAGGAACAGTCTTGAATAGAATCCCTGGCCTTGTTCCTGAGGCGGAACCTTTTCTATTGCTTTGATTTGTAGCAGCTTTGAGACTTGTATGAGTGCCTCTGCCCTTTGATTTTGTGGCAGGTTTGGCATGCCTTGTCTTGTTGGCAAGGTATTTAAGTGGAACCTGTAACCTTTGTCCATTATGTCCAGAATCCATTTGTCCTTTGTTAAAACGTGCCAATTTTTTGAAAATAAGGATAATTTTCCGCCTAAAGGTGCTTCTCTTTGAGCCTTGGTCGGCGGTGTCAAAGTCAAGTCATTGTGAGTGTCCCTGTGGAGCAGTAGAAGTCCCTGCGCCACTTCTCTGATTAGTTGGTTGCCATTGGCGGCCCCTGTAGGATCCTCGGCATTGCCCTCCACCTCGAGCATGCCTATTTTTCCCCTTTGGAACTTGTCAGTGTCTGGAAAGGACCAATTCTTTGAAGGCCAATTCCTGAACCTTGGTGGCTGAACCTGGAGGAAATCTTTGACCGTTTGTACTGATTTAGCCTTTTCCTCAATTGATTTCAACACATCTTGTGCATTAGCACCAAATAGCTTGTGTTTTTCCAGAGGTGCATCTAGAAGCTTTACTTTTACATGATCTGGCAATGCCTGTTCTTTCAACCAAGCATGTCTACGTATGACGGCCCCTGTCATAGCGGCCCTACATGAAGCTTCCAATGCATCATAACCACACTGCAGAAAATGATTGCTAACCTGCTGTGTATTATGTACCAAATCCTGCAAGGCCCTTCTATCTAACGGCTCAGGAGAGGCTAACTTTCTGCAAATCATCCATCAAGAAATCCTGATACTGAAACATATGTAAAAGACAGTTAAGTGCCCTCATGGCAAGGGTGGTTGAGGTATAAACTTTTGCCCCACCTCTCCAGGGACCTAGAATCCCTGTCTGCGGGCAAAAGATTTTTGGCTGTGGAAGTGGCCACTCCTTTGGGCCCCTGGGAAATAGTTTCTAGATCAACAGAGTGGGCCTTAAAAAGATGTTTATGAGTTTCAGGGACCCTGTAATATCTGTCTGGCTTGACAGGAGCAGGAGGGAGAGAATCAGGAGAAGCACTGGAGTCTGAGTACACATCATCCAATACATCTAATACTGGTGGAATAGCTAAAGGCCTGTGCTGGGGTAAAAGTACGAAGCCTTTTCCTGGAGTCGGAGAAATCCTGGCCCTGCCACTGAAAATGCTCTCTCATGGAGTGGAGAATTTCCCCGAAAGAAATATCCTCAGGAGGAGAGGCAGAGGGAATGGATTCATCAGCATCAGAATCCTCGTAGGCCTGGAAGGATTCTTCCTGGGAATCTGAATGGCCCGAGTCACCAGAGGCTTCATCTGAGGAAAGGGTATCTTGTCTGCTCAACCCTAGCTCTTGTCTGCATGAGGCTGAGAACCTCTGTCTGGATGAGCCGGAGAGCCTCTGATTAAAGCAATTAGCTCTGCAGCTAAAGTCATGATCTGTTTATCAGAAGTGGGACCCTGGGAAAAAGATTTAGGAGGGTGAGACTTGGCCTGGCTGGCAGCCTTAGCACGTGTGTAGGCCTTGATGGACAGACACCGGAGGCCTAGCTGCCCCACATGCTGGAGTCACTTTGTCCACTGGAATGGTGTCAGGCAAATCTTGGGCTTCGGGAGGAAAGTCAACAACCGGCACCGGGGAAGCCTCCGGGACCGAAGTGTGCGGTACAGCGGTGTCGTCTGTCTGGAGCGCTTGAATTACTGCCTCCGAAGAGACCGATGCACTCGCGGTAGGTTTTGGCATGGTGTCGGTGGAAGTCGCGGGCAGAGAATGTCGGTCCCGGTCCTTACGTTTTTTTGGAAATATGTGCTGTCGGTTGTTCCGACGGCACGATATAGGAGAAATTTTCTCCAAAATTCTGCCCGGCGCCTGAGTGTGCGCTTATTGAAGCAAGCACAGGCCGAGACGTCGTGGTCTGGGCCAAGGCAGGGAAGGCAGTAAGAATGGAAGTCCTTATGAGGTATTTGTTTACCACAAGACAAACAGTTAACTTTTGCAGTTTTATCTGACATCGGCTGAGGAAGAAAAGGTTCCCCAACGGGGTACTTAGCTTTTTGATGACTTCGGTAACTGAAAACACAGGAGCTGGCTGACCGGCACTTGCGAAAGTACAGTTTTGTACCCATCATAAATGTAGATGTCCGATAGGTATGCATCTGCAGTTCTTACATATGGGTTGTCCTGCCTCAGGCAGCCCTTATGTCGGCCGGATTCCAAAGTCTGGGTCCGGCGTCGGCTGTCGCCCTTTCCCCGACGTCACAGCACCTGGGGTACAAAAGTGTCAGCAAACGCCATCTTCCTCAGTTTTTCTTGCCCCAGGTGCCCTCTAAGGAAGGCTAAATTTGGAGACATGCAATAAATTTCAAACATGCACAGAAATATAAAACAAATACACCATAATAGATAACCCCAGCTAGCTATGGGAGGGATAAGCACCCAAGGAATCCCACAGAGGGGAAGGAGGGAGGGAAAAGCTGACTGCAGATGCATACCTATCGGACATCTACATTTATGGTAGGTACAAAACTGTACTATGTCCTTCAAGGATGCATCTGCAGTCCTTACATATGGGTAGAATACCACAGCCAATCTGGGGGTGGTAGGATCTAAGAAAAGGATGGTGTAGCTAAAATGCCCTGCAGGACTGCCGTAGCAAAGCCTGCTCTGGATCTGGAATATAAAGGTAAGTTGTAATGCTTGGAAAATGTATGCACGGAGCTCCATGTAGCAGCTTCTAAAATGTCCTTGGTAGCCACCCCTCTTAAGGCTGTGGAGGTGGCTGTGGCTCTGGTGGAATGAGGTCTGATGTTAGCTGGCACAGTTTTGCCATGAAAAGAGTAACAGAATCGAATGCAATTTCCTATCCATTTTGAAATTGTCTGTTTGGAAATTGCTTTTCCTTGTACACCAGCAGCATATGCTACAAACAGCTGGTCAGTTTTTCTGCAAGTCTTAGTTCTGTCCAAGTAGTAGTGCAACTGCCTGTGAATGTCCAGGGTATGCAGAAGTTTCTCCCCTTTGTTTTGTGGATTTGGAAAGAAGGTAGGCAGGTGAATAGCTTGGTTCAATGAAACCCTGGATACCACCTTTGGCATGAATGAAGGATTGCTTCTCAATGAGACTCTGTCCTGATGAAAGATAAGAAATGGCTGTACTGCCATGAGGGCCTGCAACTCAGATACTCTTCTTGCTGGAGGTTATGGCCAGAAGGAAGGCAGTCTTCGAAATGGCTGTACTGCCATGAGGGCCTGCAACTCAGATACTCTTCTTGCTGGAGGTTATGGCCAGAAGGAAGGCAGTCTTCCAAGACAGGAACTGTAGTTCTGAAGATGCTGCTGGTTCAAAGGGAGGCAGAGTTAATTTTTCCAACATGAAGTTAAGGTCCCATGTAGGCACTGGTGGCTTCCTTGGAGGATTTATGTTTTTAATTCCTCTTAGAAACTGTCTTAGGAGAGGATGAGAGAAGACAGGTGGATCAGTATTGTATTCTGCTGAAATTGCTGAAGCATGAATTTTTATGGAAGAGTAAGAAAGGCCATTGTGGAGCATTTCTGCCAAGTATTCCAGGATATGTGCCATGTTCATCACTGTCGCATCTAGGCCCTTTGTGGTGCTCCAAGTGTGAAATCTTTTCCATTTTGCTGAATATGCCTTTCTTGTGGAAGGCCGGCAAGCCATGATGATATCATTCACTCTCTTGGATAGCTTATCCTGGTGAGGAGTCAAAGTATTCTCCAGGCTGTCAGCTGCAAGGTTTTCAGGCTGGAGTGCAGAGTTTTTAATTGTGCGGTGTCAGAAGAAGTGGCCATTGTGGTAGAGGCCATGGTTTCGTGCGTGACATGCTCTTTAACAGTGGGTACCAGTGCTGTCTTGGCCAGTCCGGAGCTATCAGAATCACTTTTGGCTGCTCTGTCCTGATCTTCAGTAAGAACTTGGTCATTAATGGAAGAGGTGGAAATGCATACACTGTTAGAGTCTTCCAGCTGAAAGAGAGAGCGTCCACTTTCCATGCTTGTGGGTGGTATGTCCTTGAGCAGAATTTCTTCAGCTGATGGTTGTAGTGGGAGGCAAAAAGATCTATGTCCGGCCTCTCCCATGATTGTGTTATCTGAAGGAAGATGTCTGGGTGCAGCATCCATTCGTGTGGATCCATGATATTTCTGCTTAGGCTGTCCGCCAGTATATTGTCTTTTCCTGGCACAAACTGGGATTGCAGCTCTATGTTGAGTTTTAGGGAAAGTTCCCAAAGATTCATTGCCAGCCTGCTAAGAGGGTAGGAATGGGTACCTCCTTGCTTGTTTATGTACCACATAACTGTGGTATTGTCTGTCCTTATTAGCAGGTGGCCTTGATGCAGAAAGTGTTTGAAGGCCTCGATTGCATGTATCACTGCCAGCATTTCCTTTTGGTTTATGTGCATGCGCAGTTCTTTGTGACCATAGTCCTTGAATGCATCTGCGCTCCATGTGTACTCCCCATCCATGGTCTGAAGCGTCCGTTGAAATGGTTTGGCTGGTTATTGGTTTGCTGAAGGGCAGACCCCTGTTTGACTGGCTTGCTCGAGCCCACCACAGAAATTCCTTTTGAAGGCATGGAATGAGTGGTATCAAAGCTTCTAGGCTGTGACTGTGCTGAGACCATAGACTCCTTAGGTACCATTGTAGTTTCCTCATATGCAGCCTTGCTTGTGGAATCAGAAGAATGCAAGATGCCATGTAGCCCAGGGCCTACAGGATTTTCCTTGCAGTCAGCAGAGTTTGTTTTGTCAGATTTTCAAAATAATCCGGTAGTTGTCTGTTTTTCTTCTAAGAGAAAAGCCATTTGGGTGGTTGTATCTAGTTTCGCACCCAGAAAAATTATTATTTGGGATGGAACAAGTCTTGATTTGTGAATGTTGACTGTGTATCCCAAGGCCTGTAGTAGGCGGATGGCATAATTCAAGTGTTTTACCAAAGTTTGTTGGCTGTCCGTTTGTATGAGGCAGTCGTCCAGATATGGGTATATTTGAATCCCCTGAAGTCTGCAGTGTGCAATTACTGATGCCAGGCATTTCGTGAATACTCTGGGCGCAGTAGATAAGCCAAAGGGCAATGCTGAGAATTGATAATGCTCTGAACCTGCAAGAAATCTGAGGTGTCTTCTGCAACTTCGCAGAACAGGAGTCCGCACAGTATCCAAAAGCAGCTTTATTTTCTGTCTCTCACTAGCGCCTCGTCCACAGTAAGCCTTCAAGGAGTAAATTAACAATACTAAAGCACACTTTATATAGTCACAGAAATCATTCAATTACATCATTAAAAAATTAATCAATAAAATTGATATGCACCTACAAGCTAAATAACATTCTTCCAATTACATTCTGTATTCAAGCCTCTAGGCACTAAAGTGTCATATTTTAAAATAAAAGTAGTTTCCTTCTTTAAAAGTAATCTACCCACAACTAATTCATCAGGTTCCATTTTAGCTACCTGTTGTAAAATGGTGCCTTTTAAACTCTCACTACTGCCATTGTGAAATTCACAAAAATGTAAGGCTAAAGGGCTCTCCATTTTTTTTTTTTATTTCTTATGTCCCTCAAATGTTCTAAAAGTCTAACCTTAAACATTCTTTTTGTTTGACCGATGTAAAATTTATTGCAACCACATTTGAGGGCATTAGTTCTACAGTTATACGAGCCCTCCAAATCAAATTTTTTGTTATTAATTTTGAAAAAAGTTCTATGTATATATAACAAGCTTGACATTTTCCACATGGAAAAGTACCCAAAATAGTTAACTGAATGGGTATTTTCACAATCAATTTAGAAAACCTAGTCCATACAACAAAATCTTTAATGCTTTTACCTTTTGTATAAGAAAAAATTAATTTTTTTGTCTTTAAATTCTTTAATTCATCAAAATTGTCTAGAAATTCCCAAAAATGTAATATATTTGATTTGATCATATTACTACAATTATACTTAGATACTATAAATAAATTATCTACACAATAGTTTTATTAGATATAAAAATATCTCTGCTTTTTTGTTTATTAGATCTATCAAATCTAAGTTTAATTCTATCAATATCACTTTCAACTAACTTATAATTTCTTCTCAAAAACATCTTTTTAGTTTTATGAACCTCTTTAAAAATATCTCTGTTACATAAACGTGAAATTAAGAATTCTCCATATGGAAAGGGATGGCAACTGTCAGCTTTCAAAAAATCATTTGGCTCTCCAAATTTTCTATGTAAGCTAGTTAAGATGGGTTGACCATCAATACCCTGTACATTCACATCTAAAAAGTTAACTGTTCCCACACTGTAAACCATCAAAACAAATGTTAAATCTATTTCGTTGAATGTCTTGGACAAAATTTTGTACATAATTCTTACCTCCTTCACAAAAATATTAAGTCATCAATAAATCTATAATACAATTTAACATATTTTTGTACAAATTCATTATTTTAGATACATTCCCTTTCTACAAGGCCCATGAAAATGTTTGCATACATAGGTGCAAAGGGAGCACCCATTGCTGTTCCCTGCTTCTGTTGAAAAATCAAATAGTCAAAACAAAAGTAATTGTTTTCTAAACAAAATTGTGTCAAATCAAGCACATAGTGAGTTGATCTCCCATAATCTTATACAACGCCTCTAGGCCGTATTTTATGTTGAATGTTTAGAGTCTTTAATATAAGAAGGAAAACAAACTGCTTCCTTTAGCAACACTTTATGCAACACTACACCTAAATTGTGCAAAAAATTATTTCCTGGCAGACACTATACGTCTGCCTGGTGGATTTTCTGGGTCTTTGTGTATTTTAGGGAGGCAATAAAAATATGCTGGTCCAGTATCCCTTAGGCTAAATTTCCCTTTCACATCTTTGTCTAACCAAAATCCTAGGCGAAGGCCTTTGTGAATTAAATTAATATATTTAACTTTAGCTTGTTCAATGGCATCCTGATGAACTATACTATAAACTGTTGAGTCACTCAAATCCCACCACATTTTAAAATATTGACTATTATGCATGATTATTTTGTTCCCCTTGTCAGATGGCTTTATAACTAGTTCTGTCTGTTGTGAAAAATTCTTCAATTCCAGCCATTCTAATTTAGATAAATTGTATTCAACTTCATTCTTATCAAAATGATTTAAATAATATTCCAATTCAAATTCTAACATCGCGTGTAGTTTCTTAATGCCTTCATGACTAAACGGAGGCATAAAGGTGCTGTTCACCTTAACACCCGAGGTATCAATATACCTCTGTTCATAAACTTCACTATCACACAAAACAAACGACTCATCCGAGTCTGAAATAGAATACTCGGAACTTGAACCATGCACTGTCATTCTTAGGCACTAAAACATTAAAATAGTACCACATATGAAGCTTCCTAATAAAACTATACAGCTCAATTTTACATTCATACAGTTTCGGAAGCACCGTGGGTACAAATTTAAGACCACAATTTAGAACTGATAAGAAATGTTCAGAAATGTCAAAACCAGATAGGTTAACCACATTTGTTAAAGTTAAATACCATCTGGTTCTTTTATTCTCTCCAAGGGCGCTGAGGCCCATTTCTGTAGTATTCCTGTTAGCCAAACCCTCTTTTGCGTGATTGTGTGTAACCTGGGTTCCGAAATTATGTTGCTGTTTCTTTATGCATTAAATTCGTAAGTTTAGAAACAATAGCTTTAACTTCAGTAGTGAAGTCCAAGGAGCGCTTACCAATATTCGCAAATGGATTGTTCGAGCGTTTGCTCCTAGTTTCTGCAAGGAAGCGCTCCCATGTTGGAATATCCACTACATTCTCAGTAACTGCAGTCCTTTCAGGACGATCATAATTACGTTCTGAATTAGTGTTGAAAAAGCCATCTAATGTCCTTTGAGAAGAAGCAGGGTTTTCTTCTCTAAAAATCCTAGGAATATTTAATGCAGGATCACTGGCCATGAAAACAGCAGCAGCAACGTTGAACACAGCAAAGCCAGGCATTCCGTGAATACTCTGGGCGCAGTAGATAAGCCAAAGGGCAATGCTGAGAATTGATAATGCTCTGAACCTGCAAGAAATCTGAGGTGTCTTCTGCAACTTTGTCTGATAGGGACATGCAGGTATGCCTCCTTGAGGTCTAGAGTTACCAGCCAAGATCCCTTGCCCAGCATGGGAAGGAGTTGCTGTAGAGTCAGCATTTTGAATTTTGGCACAATGAGATAAGTATTCAATGCGGACAGGTCGAGAATAGGCCTCCATTGCTTTTCTTGGGACAAGGAAGTCTCTGGAATAAAAACCTTGGCCTTGTTCTGGTAGAGTAACCTTTTCTATAGCTTTCATTTGCAATAGGCTGGAGATTTGTTTCAAAGCCTCTGCCCTTTGATTTGGTGGCAGGTTTGGCATGCCCTTTCTTTTCGGTAATGTATGAAAATGGAACCTGTATCCTTTATTATTTGCAGTGTCCATTGGTCCCTTGTAATACTGTGCCAATTTTTTTGAGAAGAAAGCTTTCCACCCAAAGGTGCTTCCAATTGAGCCCTGGTTGGCGGGGTCAAGGTAAAGTCATTGAGTCTGTCCTTGTGCAGCAGTTGTAGGTCCTGCACTATCTCTCTGGTTAGGAGGCTGACATTGACATCCTCTGTAGGAGCCTCTAGCTTGCTCTCTACCTCTGGCACACCTGTTCTTGCCTCTTTGAAATCTCTCCGTGTCTGGAAAGGACCAATTCTTAGAAGGCCAATTTCTGCTGAATCTTGGTGGTTGGACCTGGAGAAAATCTTTGACTACAGATTTTGCCTTTTCCTCAAATTTCTTTAAGACCTCCTGAGCAGTGGAGCCAAATAACTTTTGCTTTTCCAGTGGAGCATCCAGAAGCTTTGCTTTAACATGATCGGGCAGAGTTTGTTCCTTCAGCCAAGCATGCCTACGTATGACTGCACCTGTCACTGCTGACCTACATGAAGCTTCCAATGCATCATAACCACACTGCAAGAAATGGTTGCTAACCTGTTGGGAGTTATGTACCAGATCCTGAAGTGACTTGCGGTCTAGGGGTTCAGGTGAAGACCAGTTTTTTATGCAATTCATCTAACAAATACTCTTGGTACTGTATCATATGGAATTGACAATTTAATGCCCTCATAGAAAGAGTGTAAGTATACACTTTTTTACCCCATCTCTCTAAAGCCCTGGACTCCCTTTCAGAGGGGAGTGGATTTTTAGTAGTGGCAGTTGCAACCCCTTTAGGGCCCTGGGAAATAGTTTCTGGATCAGCAGAATGGGCCTTGTAAAGAAAATGATGTGAGTCCAGGACCCTGTAGTACCTATCGGGTTTGACAGGAGCCGGTGGAAGGGAGTCAGGGGTAATGCTAGACTGACTACACATCATCAATGACATTCAAAACAGGAGGAATAGCCAAAGGTCTATGCGGAGGCAAATGCAAAAAAAGTCCTTAATCTCTTCCTGGAATCAGAGAATTCCTGGCCCTGCCATTTGAAATGCTCTCTCATGAAGTGAAGGGTCTCCCTAAAGGACAGCTCTTCAGGAGGGGAGGCAGAGGGAATAGATTCCTCTGCATCAGAATCCTTGTAGGCCGTAAAGGCCTCCTCCTGGTAGTCAGATAGATGAGGCCTCATCAGAAGACTGGGGATCAGTGAGCTCAACCCTGGACCTTTTGTCTAGAGGAGGTTGAGAGCCCCTGTCCGGATGCGGCCGAGAGCTCCTAATTAAGGAAATAAGGTCCTCAGCTAAACTTAAAATCTGTGAACCTGTAGTGGATCCCTGAGGAATAGCCTTGGGAGGCAGAGATTTTGGCTGTTTAGCAGCTTTAGCCCTTGTGAATGCCTTAATGGACATGGATGCAGGAGGCCTGGCTGCTCCACGTGCTGGAGTAGTTTTGTCTAGAGAAATGGTGTCGGATGATTCCAGGACACCGGTTTCAGAGGGAAATTCTATAACCGACTCAGAAGAGGCCTCCGGGGCCGAGGTTGTCGGTTGTGCGGTTTCGACTGTCGAAGTACCAAGGACTCTGTTTCAGCCGAGACAGAGACACTCGCGGTAGGCCTAGGTGTGGTTTTGGCCGAAACCACGGTCCACGTGTGTCGGTTCTTGTCCTTCCGTTTTTTGGTTAAATGAGAAGTCGGAGTCTCCGACGGCATATTGTAACAGAAACTAGCCCCAAAAAATTCCTCTGCAAACTCCGCCCGACGCCTAAGAGTGCGTCGATTGAAGGAAGCACAGGCTGTACAGGCCGAGACGTCGTGGTCTGGGCCTAGGCAGGGGAGGCAGTAAGAGTGGAAATCCTTATGAGGTATTTTTTTCCCCACAAGTTAAAAAATTAACTTTAAGCGTTTGATCTGACATCGGCTGAGGCAAGAAAGAGTCCCCAACGGGGTACTTAGCTTTTGAAGTCTTCGGTAGCTGAAGTTATAGGAGCTGGCCGACCGGCACTTGCGAACTGCTTCTGCTTCGGGCACCACGCGGCAAGAAAGACTGAGGAAGATGGCGTCTTTTGTACCCCAGGCGCTGTGACGTTGGGGAAAGGGCGACATCAGCCGACGCTGGACCCAGACTTTGGAATCCGGCCGACCGAAGGGCTGCCTGAGGCAGGACAACCCATATGCAAGGACTGCAGATGCATCCTTGAAGGACATCTGCTTCGGGCACCACGCGACAAGAAAGAATGAAGATGGCGTCGGCTGATGCTTTTATACCCCAGCCGCTCTGACGTCGGGGAAAGGGCAACATCAGCAGACGCCGGACCCGGACTTTGGAATCCGGCCGACCAAAGGGCTGCCTGAGGCAGGACAACCCATATGTCAGGACTGCAGTTGCATTCTTGAAGGACATCCAATGTTCACAAACAAAGTCAACTGCAATAATACATAAAATAAGCTTTACAAAATGTCTTGTGCAAATAAACATTACATACCCATACTTTTGAAAGTACCCACCACAGGATATAGTAATGTAAACTATAAGGAACGTGTACAGTAGATTTGCCTCTACTTTCAGCAGAGTGTCATTTAGCAACAATGCACAAGCGTAAAATTTTTAATGAGTAAATTCATATGTATAAACTCAACATTAGCAAAACTACTGTAAGTTGCAATCTTTGCTGAAGTACAGCATCAGGCAATGCAAAGCCCTTCTTTTTGCAATGTTGCCAAAGCTTTTAAGTTTGCCATTTCCACTCTTGCAGGACAAAAGCTCTACTTCATAACTTATGAATGTTTACACAAACATTACTGCACACCACATAAAATATACTGCATTACTACTACATGATTTTCTGAGGCAACTGGAGTTCCCATAAACACTTGGACCTACCCCTCAGTCAGGTACACCTCCCTTCAAGAGTGCCATCCAGGCATCAGGCACATTCCTCCAGCTTTTTCCCAAGGCATAACTTGAATGTAGATAAAGAATTTACTAGGGTGCAGGTACATAGCTTTCGTATCCAAGGTGATAGTCTTATTTACTTCAGCAGTAGACAATCCCCAACGACACCTCTTAAGTGGCATCAAGTCAAAATACTGCAAAGCACCCTCCCAGGTAAACCTAGACCTTGAAATCAGTTTATAATGAAGCCCACATTGTCACTCAAATTAAAATTAGAAAGAAGCTAACCCTTTTTTAATTTCTCCAAATCTTTTGGGATTCCAATATCACGAAGGGAATGGACACTACTCCCAAGTCAAAATACGATTAGCATTGTTTCAATCTTTGAAACAAGCCAGAAGTGCTCTTCACAGCACCCACAATGTGCCCAGTAATGACTTCTGCCATTCGTACAGAACTACATGTAATGTTAATCTAAATAGGATTGCAGGTTTTTTGTAGGACCAGTTGCTCCTACTATTAACTATCTTGGCATCTTCCACAATGCTCTCGATTGTCATGCAATTCCCGGTATTTTATTACCAGCTCTTTCTATACGCAGGACAACAATAATCACTGGGTATGACGACTTCAATGATCAACGCTACTTTTGTCTTTTCATGGACTACTACTAACATCTATCTTTTTAACTGTTGTTAATGGATGATCCCATGTGATGTAACCTTCAATTTCTATGATGATTTGTGGTTCATGTTTCCAGAGTTTCAGCCACTTCAATATCATGTTTGCACAATCCCCAGTGCAACAGTCTTGCCACATTACTAATACTTTCAGTATACAATCCTGCCACTAGTATGTCACAACCAGCAACAAGGTGTGCAACTGTTTCCAATTCTGTTTTACAACAGTCACAGATGGATTCCAAGAGCAAGTTCCATCGATTACTCTCGTCATTACTCAATGGCCACGCCCATAATAAACTGTACAGATTTTTGCCTCATTTTTAGTCCACTTTTCATAAAATTGTGTTTTCTGGCAAATTAGCAGCAAAGCATTAAAGACTGAAGTCAGAAAATGACATCTGAGTTTCAGACTTGATACCCCTCAGAAAATTTTTGCCAATACAAAACATACTATTCAATCAATTAAGTTTGTAAGTGCAATATCTATAAACGGTCTCTTTTTGGGCCTCTCCCACTTATTTATGGCTTTGTCCAGATTTCTTGCTCCAAAAAGGATGAGAAGTATGCCCACACCTCCTTTGTCCAGGTGGGTGATACTGGTCAATCCCAGAGTAAATGTGTTCATACCCACACACTTCAGTTTCTGTTGAAAAAAGGCAAGTTACACTACTTAACATCCGGGGGAAGTTTGCTGCAGAAGTGCAGGATTATACACAATGTGAAGGGGCAGGTTTATCTGGTGATAAATGAAGTGCATTAACATTCTGCTGCATTTTGCTTGGCAAAAAGGAATACAATCAAAGCCACCAGAATATAAGCTTGGAACAACCACAAAGGAAAGCTAGACATCCAACATGGTTTACAACTACATGAAATCTTTGTTGACAATGCAAGTCAGAGTGGCAATATTCCACTTTATTCAATGGTTAAGATTAATTAGAAGTTATGTACTCACCATAACGTTCCATCTGAGTAGGTGTATTCATTTGTCTGCAACCTGTGGGTTATGGATCCCCTGGAAAGAGATCCAACTTAGTGAAATAAATGTATGAAGGCGCCCATGTAGTAGCTGCTGCTGAAATATCATCCAGAGGAATCCTAGCCTTGAAGGCTGCTGAGGACCTTTAAGAAAGGTTTGCACAATTTGGCTGACATAAGAGGATTAGAGACTCTTGACCAATGTGATAGTGAAATTGCCGCAGTTGAACTTTTGACTGTGAACTGCTGGCACCATCATTAAATGATACATGAGAGAGCTAAGGTAAGACCTACACTAAGGCGTCCACCACTGTAGAGATGCATATTGAGCCTGGCAAGAGGAAGAGGCATCGAGCCAGCCATGGACCCTAGAGCCCCCTCAGGACCAACTGGGAACACAGAACATGAATGGAGAATGGCCGCACCTGGAGGCACAGATTCAGAATCCTGTCCCGCAGGTAAGGAAGGAAATAAGTCTTGTGTCTAGTCTGGCCCTATAGAAAATAAAGAGCTGAGTGGGTGCCAGGTTGGACTTGTATTTATTGTGATGCCGTCCAGGTAGGGAAGACCTGCACCCCTGAGCCTCAGGTGAACGCTACCACTAGGCGCTACCAAACACCACCCTGGGGGCAGGAGAGGGGGAAGAGGAAGGACCAGAACTGGTAGTGACCTGGCCCAGCGGAGAGCGGAGAAACCTCCTGGAAACCTCCTGGAGGGTGGTAGTATGCCGGCCTTGAGATCTATGAGGTAGCAGATCCAGTGGTATTCTCCCAGAAGGGGGAGATAGATTGTAGAGTGACCCAGCGGAAATTTTTCTTTGGGAACTGCCAGATTCAGGAGAGAGAGGTAGGGATTGGTCTTAGTTCCCTTTTTGAACAAGACACCCGAGAGGTAAACGAAGACGTTTGGATGCCTCCAAGAACACCGGAGAGGTCCGAGGAAAGGCAGACCACCCCCCAATGCAGGAGCATTTTGTGATGTCTCGAAGGAGACATCCTCGGTGGGAGCAGAGGGGCCCCTCAGAGCCGAGGGCAAAAGCTAGTACCGGAGGTCGAGGAGCCGGAGGGGAGCCGACTCTGGCCTCTCCCAAAGCGAGGGGTCGAGATCGCCCCTCGGGGCGACGAGGATCTCGGCGAGGAAGAGCCCGGTCCGCCGCGGCGGCGGCACCCGGATCGAAGGAAGAGTCCGCGCGGCTCGATCAGATCCCGCCTGATCCCTCGGAATCCCCGGGGGCAGACGGGATCAGCTCCGAAGTACGGGCGGGGAGGGCATGATGAGGGTGGCCCCCTGCGAGGCTCCCTCTCCCGGATCGGCTGCTCCAGCGCCAGAAGCTGAGCTGAAGAAGACGAGGCGGAAGGAACACTAGGGTTGAAGAGAGGCGAGGAGCTCTGGGTGTCCCATGAAAGCACTCCCATCTGCATCTGGGCCCATCTGAAAGTTGGCCTGGATGACAGAGCATCTCCGAGGTCTATCCAACTGAGCTATGGGTAGATCTCGGCGGAGCCCTGCTCGGAGCCTGGAATGCTCCCTCTCCAGATCTCGTGAGAAGCACACAGGTAATGACCGCCCCGGAGGAGAGCGCCGAGGAGACCGCCGGGAGAAAGGCGGAAGCCCCGGGGGGGAAACAGAGGGCTTGGCCCGCGGGGCAGGTGGCCTCGAGCTCGGTCCGTCTTCTCATCCCTCTCCTGTCCCAGAAGTTTGAGTCCCCAGAGCAGGAGGGAGGAGTCCCAGGTGAATTGGGAGCAGCAGAAGAGAAGGAGGAGGCAGGAGCGCAGGAGTCCCCCCGAGGAGGCCAAGGTGGCGGGACCCGGCGGTGCCTCGGCTCAGGACCAGTTTGGACCTCCGAACCCCTCACAGCCAGATGTGTGAGGTGACACCCCAAAACACCCTTAACAGGGTGTTGTGGCCAGTATCTAGTGAGGGTGTATGGCCACACTCGGGAGAGGCTTATGGTGAGCTTCGGGAGCTGGTCAGCCATAGTCAAGGGCTGCCAAAAGCAAAGTCAAAAACTAACCAAAAACTAAAACAAGCACACAGGCCCTCACACACACCTCACACGCACTCAGGCAGGGAGGGAAAAATAAAAATACTACTGTAAAAAAATTTAAACTAAAACAATCTAAAATAGTAACAACCAAGACTACAACAAAAAAACAAAAAAGAAAAAAAATTTTCAAATTTTTTAACAAGAAAATACCCGAGCTGCTGAAATTTTAAAAATCCACCATCCAGTACCAGCGCTGCAAACTGGATCTGAGGTCATGAGGTAGGCAGGGCATTATGGGTGAGGGGAGGAGCTGAGAGAGCTTGGATCCAGCTGGAAAAACTATGCCGGTTCGGATCCGATATCGGATCCATAACCCACAGGTTGCAGACAAATGAATATCCTACTTCAGATCTTCTGTTACAATCTCCCAAACTACAGCATAAAAGTAGAACTACATGTACAATTATGAATGCAAGGGACACGTTTTTCAGTGAAGAGGATTGAACTTATTCCCCCAAGATAAGAACTTAAACTATTTGCCAGAAAGAAGCATCTGTTTCCTCAACATACTGCTGAGGTGACAAGTATTATTCTGTAAACAGGTCAGCTCAACAGAAAATAAAAAAAAAAAAACACCTCTTTGCAGAGCATTACAGACTTTTAAAGATGCTGGAGAGTAAGCCGCCAGCCTCTGATGAAAATTTAAAACTGCAAGTAATGTACACTGACTGTGGTATAGCTTCAACCATAACCGAATATGTAACCAAAAACTAACCACCAGGATTAGAGCAGAGAGGATCAAATATAGTGACCCATAAACCAAGCTATCCATTTACTCAGTCTTTCGAGGTGGGGCACTTAAGTATTTTTTGTGCTCATGTGTACTGAGTTGGCATAGTGATTCAGTGTGAAGCTACATGCTATACAAGGAAGCTTTATATTTGGACATTTTGAGCCTGAGTTGGCATAGTGATTCAGTGTGAAGCTACATGCATTTATATTTGGACATTTTGAGCCTGAGTTGGCATAGTGATTCAGTGTGAAGCTACATGCATTTATATTTGGACATTTTGAGCCTTGAGATGTCTCAAGAGTACAACTCTGCTTCCATGGTTGTGTTTTTTTTTTTTTTTTGCAGTGCATTTCTGCTAGTTTGACGAATGCTGCTGGGTTTTCCTGATCCTTCAAGAAAGGGATTACTGGAACTGGAGACACTAAAGATGTGGAAAGCTGATAAACGAATGGCACAAGAAGCCTCTGTGGTCCGAGAAATATTCTGAAGTCAGGGCTACTATAATGAAGTTAGTCGCGCAGGAACTTGCATGCACTAATACTGACTCTTAGCATTTCTGGTTGAACAAGCCTGACGGTGACCTGAAGCCTGACGGTGACCTGAATGCCAGAGCTCTTGCCATCCCTCCAGTCCAGATCAAGACTCCTTAGCAATGTCGCATTAGCCCTTGCCATCCACCCAGTCCAGATCCAGACTCCTGAGCAATGTCGCATCAGCCTTTATAGTTTCTGGACAAACCCCACAGCCAGATATAACAAGGACATACTGGGAATATATTTACTGCCCCCATCTGAGGGATACCAGGTGCAAGCTGAGGGAGAATTTACTGATCAGTTTGATACCAAACAGTTAAAGGCAGCTTTGTGGTTATCCTTTAAGTGGCCATTACCATCTCATACCCGGCTTTGGCTATTTGAACAGGGTCCAGTGTCCCTTGTTCAGCTTGGTAAGAATTTTAGTACCTTGAGAAATTTGTGGGCAACATGTTCTTATTGCAGTGTTTAGTGTTCCACCATACAGGGATATTTTAAAACTTTTGCATTGTATTCATTTATGACGGGATAGAGTCAATGCAGTTATTTGGCTAGAATTTTGGAAGTGAAGAATTTTACAAACCACTGGGTCATCACAATGGGAGGAGCTTTTCAATTTAGCAAGGTCACCAAGTTTTAGTGGATTAGTTTTGACAGTCTGAATACAGGACATATTTCAAGATACTTTCAACTTCAGTCATAAGCTGAATGTGACCAATCTGTGGTCCAATTTGATAAGAGTGGGAGAGTTACAATAGCTGGGGATCAAAGCAGACAAGTCACTAAATTACATTCAAAAGACGTGGATGGGGAGCAAACCAGTCCAGAGCTAGTACTGAAGCCCAGATAATTCAAAGACATACACATTTGAGGATGTAAAGTCTTCCAGTTAATGGAAAGATCGTTGAAAGGAAAAATGCAATTCAAGGCTAGGTTCATACCTGCCTCAAATACATCAAGAGCTTCATTATATACCCCGCATAGACTACAGTCACTTACAACCATGTGCACTACAACTGTTGCGACAGTACTAGTCCAAGAAGTATTAGTGAAGGCATAATGGAGCAAATCTGACAGGGGGGGGGCTATACTCCTTGCACAGCCTGGTGATAGATGCCTCAGTATAGAGTTAAAGTGTGGAAGTTTACGAATACAGATCTTTAAACCAAGTCTAGATGAAGCAGAGTTAGTGCTACCATTAGTGCTACCAGTTGCATGTTTATCAGGTTGCTGAAGGGACTTGTTTGACATTACATTTAGGATGCCTTTGTGGCTTGGGTAGGTTTACTTTTGAAGTGACTCAGCAAATGCACGTCTGTAGCTTGTCTGAGCTGTGTGACTGTTTAGTGTAGTACTGACAACTTGCATGTTAAATACATCGTGGCTGTGTGTGACAATTCCTACATTCAGGATGCCCATTTCAACCTAGCAGCCTAGACTGTTGAAAAGATTCAGATCCATGGATTCAGGTGTTCTACTAATGTTGACTGAAGAGGGAGTAGTGCCTATGCGGTTTGGGAATGGTGCTCATCAACACTGATGCACTCTGCTAGGAATCTTTGATCCTTTGCTCTCCTCACCAGAAGCAAAAAGTACAGTTGTGTACACTTACCAAAAATGTAGATGTATTCACTGTTGCAGTCATCACATTTGGGTTATCTACTTGCAGTAGCCCTCAGTCGGCCTGATTAACAAAGTCTTGGGTCCTACGTCGTTTGGTGTCCCTTCTTCCATGACGTTAGGTCATCAGGGGTATAAAACATGAAGCAGATGCCATTACACCAGTTTCTTGCCCCAGATGTCAGGTGCCCCATTAATGGGAAACAAATCTATAAATATAGAAGGTAATACCTCCAACAGAAAATCAAATACACCAAAAAGCTTTTGGAGAAAGCAAAAGGAAAGTAGAGGTATATCCAAAAAAATAAGGGGGCTGGAGGGAGGGTAACCAGGACTGCAACAGTGAATACACTAACATCTACATTATGGTAAGTGTACACAACTATACTATGTTCTTAGTGTTTCACTGTTGCAGTCATCACTTTTGGGTAGATTCCCAAAGCTAAGGATGGGAGGAGGAATTTAAATAGAATTAGGACCAGCTAAAAGGGCCTGCAAGACTGCAGTGGCAAAGCCAGCTCTGGATTTAGAGAAAATTGGCAGATGGTAATGCTTGGTGAAAGTATGTACAGAATTCCAGGTAGCAGCTTCTAGGATGTCCCTGGTAGGGACACCTCTTGGAAAGGATGCAGCCCTGGTAAAGTGGGGTCTGGTCCCCTGTGGGATAGGTTTTTCATGGTGTTTGTAGCAGAAATGAATGCAATGGCTTATCCATTTGGAAATTGTTTGTTTTGAAATAGCCCTCCTCTCTGCCACTGCAGCAAATGCCACCCAGCAGTTGATCAGATTTCCTTTGAGGTTTAGTTCTCCAAGTAGAATTTAAGTCGTCTGTGCACATCTAAGCAGTGCAGAATCTGTTCCCCTTTAGTAGAATTTAAGTTGCCTGTGCACATCTAAGCAGTGCAGAATCTGTTCCCCTTTGTTCTGTGGATAAGGAAAGATGGCTGGCAAATGTATGGACTGATTAAGGGCCACAGTGGATAGCACCTTTGACATGAAGGTACTGGTCCTGAGGGACACCCTGTCCGCATGAAGGTTGAAAGGCTCCACTGCCATGCGGGGCCTGTAATTCATATACCCTTCTTGCCATGAGGGGCCTGTAATTCATATACCCTTCTTGCTAAAGTGATTGCTAAAAGGAAAGCTGTTTTCCAAGAAAGGAATTTTAAGTCTGCAGTGGCAGCTGGCTCGAAAGGAGGAAGAGTGAGCTTTTCCAATACAAAGATGAGGTTCCAGGCTTGAGTTGGAGCTCTCCTGGGTGGTCGTAGATTTTTGGCCCCTCTCCTGGGTGGTCGTAGATTTTTGGCCCCTCTGAGAAACTGCTTAAGTAGTGGATGAGAGAAGAGGGGTGGTTCTGTTATGAGCTAAGATGGCTCAGGTGTGAATTTTTGGTGGAGAAAGACAGGCCCTTATGAAGCATCTCAGTTAGGTATTGTAAAATCTGAGGTAGATTGGGCACTGTTGCGCTCATCCCTTGAACTTGGTTCCAGGTACAGAATAGTTTCCATTTTTCAGTGCAAGACTTTCTGGTACTATGCCTCCTTGCCTCTAAAATGATATCCATCACTGGTGTACTGAGGGATGGTAAGGGAGGAATTATGTAATTAGCCAAGCTGTTAGATTCAGTGTTTGAAGTTGAGGGTGCAGAATTTAGTTCTCCTGCTGAGACAATAGAGTAGGAGTCTGAGGCAGGTGCCATGGGGCCCACCAGTGACACTGCACAAGACGGCGTGGCCAGTCTGGTGCAATCAAAATCATCCTTGGTTTGTCTTGTTTGATCTTTAGTAGTACTTTGGAGAGCAGAGGAGGAAAGGCATAAACCAATAGGTTTTTCCAGCTGAAGGACAAAGCATCCACTTTCCAAGCTTGTTTGTGGGGAGTCCTTGTGCAGAATTTGTCCAACTGACAGTTTTGGGGGGGGGGGCAAACAGGTCTATATCTGGGCTCCCCCATTTGCTTGTCAACATGTTAAAAATCCTTTGTTCTAGTTTCCACTCGTGTGGTTCCAAGAGGTTTCTGCTTAGTCTGTCAGTGTATTTAGTTTTCCAGGCAAGAATTGAGCTTGTAAATGTACTTGACAGCTCAGGGCTGTGTTCCACAATGCCATGGCTAGTTTGCAGAGGGGGTAAGAATGTTTACCCCCCTGCTTGTTTATGTACCACATAAAGTGGTGTTTATCAGTAATTTTCCTGGAAAAAATGTAGTCCTTGAAGGCCGTCAGAGCCTTCTGTACGGTTCCATTTGCCCTGAATGCATTTCCCTGCCAGGTGGACCCCTATGCATAGTCTGATGCATCTGTTAAGATTTGGGCGGCAGGGGGTAGTGCGAATGGTATTCCCTTGTACTCTAGGCGTAGGCAAGGTATGATAGGAATCCTTGCTTCTAGATCCTGTGAATGTTGACACCACAGGCTTTTGAGATACCATTGTAGTTTCCTCATATGCAGCCTTGCATATGGAATTGGAAGAATGCAGGCGGCCATGAACCCCAAGGCTTGCAGTATTTGCCTTGACAATAGCTGGGTTTTTGTGGTCACTTGTTTGACGTAGGTTGTCAAATGAATCAGTTTCTCTGGCGTGAGGAAAGCCATCTGGGAAGTTGAATTCAAGCTTGCTCCCAGGAATATAATTTGTCAGTACCCTTTTAACAAAGGCCAGAGGATTCAAAAGTATGTCCTGGTTTTCTGCCTGAAATAGACAATCGTCCAGATATGGATATATTTGAATATTTCTTTCCCAGCAGAATGCAATGACTGGAGCTAGGCACTTTTGTGAATACCCTGGGGGCAATAGATAAGCCAAAGGGCAGTGCAGACAACTGATTGCATGTAACCTGCTTTGAAGCATAGCTATCTTCTGCAACATTCCCCGATGTGCAGGTATGCTTTTAAAATCAAGTGTTGCCAACCATGTGTCTTTACTTAAAATAGGCAGCAGCTGGTGAAGAGTCAGCATCTTGAATTTTGGAATCACCAGAAAGGTATTTTAGAGTAGAAAGGTCCAGGATAGGATGCCATGTATTGCCTTTTCTGGATACCAGGGAAAGTCTCTAATAGCAACCTTGTCCCTTTTCCTCTTCTAGCCCCCATGCTTGAGAGTACTTCTTTTGGGCCTCTGCCCACTGGTTTGGGGGTAGATCTGGCCACCCTCGGTGTTGGTAAGGTGTGGAAGTGAAATCTGTATCCTTGGGACACAGAAACCCATTTGTCCCTTGGTAATGAGTTCCCAGTTTTTGGCCTGCATACCAATCTTTCCGCCTAAAGGAGCATTCAGTTGGGAAGTGCTTGGAAGTTTTAAAAGCAAGTCATTAAGACAGTTTTCCATGGGGGGGACTACTCCCTGATTTGGGTGCAGACCCCCCCCCCCGCTTGGCCTTGTGTGTCCCCTAGGACTGAAACCTGGGGTTTCTGCTATGTCTGGGTTTGGCTTGAGAAGACCATGGCCAGTGCCTACTAAATCTAGGAGGCTGCACTTGTAAGAAATATTTAACAGTTTGCATAAATGTAGCTTTATCTTCCATCTTTTTAAGGACTTCCTTACCCGTGTTGCCAAACAGGCAGTCCTGAATTAAGGGAGCATCCAGCAATTCAGCTTTAACATGATCAGATAAAGATTGTTCCTTAAGCCAAGCATGCCTTCTGAGCACAGAACCAGTAACAGCAGCCCTGCAAGAGGCCTCTAAAGAATCAAATCCACATTGCAAAGTATGTTTTCCAACCTGTTCAGCAGAATGCATTAAATCCTGTAATTCTTTATTTTCCGCAGAGTCAGTAATCATTATCTGCTTAAGCAATCCAACATGTTGTTGATACTTTTAACATAAGAAACTGGCATCTAGCCCATCTATCCAGCACCCTGGAGTCTATCAGAAGGGGTAGGATTTTTTAGCAGAAGCCTTAATGCCCTTGGGTCCCTGTAAAATAGTCTCTGGATCCGCAACAGGATTTTTAAAAAGGAACTTGTGTGAATCAGGAACCCTGTAATATCGGTCAGGTTTTCTGGGAGCAGGAAGCAAAGAATCAGGGGCCAAACTAGATTCCAAAAAAGCATCAACAATGTCTAGTACAGGAGGAATAGCTAAACACCTATGCTGAGGCATGAGTAAGAAATCCCTAAGCCTCTTATGAATCAGAAAAATCCTGGCTTTCCCAGTGGAAATGCTCCCTTAAGAGTATGTAAGGTTTCACCAAAAGAAAAATCCTCTGGAGGGGAAGCAAAGGGAAGAGCACCTTCTGCAGCAGAATCCTCATAAGTAGATAAGGGCAAATCCAGATCATCAGAAGAATCAGACTCCAAATCAGAAGTCTCAAACTTCAGTCCTAGGTCTCTTAGAAGGGGGAGGCTGGCTTTAATCTTCAGCCACTCTGTTTTTTTAGGCAGAGGCCTGAACATGCGGTCTGGGCGTCATTTTTTTAGGCATGGTTCGAGACTTAGGCCTAAGTGAAGGAGGCGGTTTAATATGCAAGTCCATAGGCCTGAACACACCCTCAGAAGCCGGTGCCTGCACAGCAGCTCCGGACCCGTCCAAGGCAGAGACATCCGCAGGTTCCATAGTTGAAGCATCTCGCAGCATACCGGACTCCAAATGGGTCTCCGTAGAGGCCTGCGAATCAGAAGTAGCTGGTATCAGGGACTGCGAAAGCACCTGAGTACTGGCGACTGGCTTAGAAGCATCGGCAGTTTGGGACCTCGGCAGCCTGTCTTTATCCTTGCGTTTTTTCAGAAACCCAGTAGTCTGATGGCTAACGACCTTTCTGGATAATTAAGCAGAGAACCGAAATATTTAGAGGCGAAACTATACAGACCACGGATAGTGCACCGATTCAGACAGCATTGTACATCGTGGTCAGGGCCTAGGCAAGGAATACAGTATGAATGAAAATCGTTGAGGTATTTGTTTTCCACAAGTAATGCAATTAACTTACTGACATCGGTAAGGAGCAAGAAAAGGTTTCCCCAGCAGGGTACTTGGCTTTAGTTGAAGACTTCGGTTCTGTGAAACTCGAAAATGAAAATGTCAGGAGTCAGGAGTCGACCTACCAGCACTTGCTAACTGCTTCTGCTTCGGGCACCACACGGCAAGAAAGACTGATGTAATGGCGTCGGCTGCATGTTTTATACCCCTGACGAACTGATGTCATGAAGGGACAGCAACCGACACAGGACCCAAGACTTTGTTAAACAGGCCGAATGAGGGCTACTGCAAGCAGATAACCCCCAAGTGATTACTGCAAGAAACACGAAGATCAGCACCAATGCCAAACTGCTTCCTGAACAGCAGTAATAACCCAAATGGTGCTGATGTCACACACAGGCTTGGCAAGTACAGCAGCAAGTTATAGCAGAAAGCAAAGCCAAAAAGGCCCTGAACCTGCAATCTGACCACTCAAAGGTCACTCCAATAAGATCACATACATACTGCCCAAAGGGCAGCAAGAATCAGCACCCCCCTCTACCATCTCTCACCAGAATCAAAGCAGAAAATTTCAACCTGATGCCCAAGCAAATTTTCAGACTTTCCCATGATTAGCAAACTCTAGGAAAGCTAAAATGACTACTCTCTCCCCCATCAGGATCAAGACAAATGCACTAATCCCAAGTGGGCTCCCCTAGGAGGCAGGTCCTAGGGTCTAGTGACAGTTCCAGATGCTGGATTTAAAAGTTATGAAAAAAAGGAATTCATGCACTACATACTGCAGTGAGAACCAAGAGTGGGACAACTGCCTTGAGTGCCTTCAGCTGCTTTCAAACATGCCCTTAACACCTCTCCTTCATACCAGGTTTGCTGGCTACTGATGGTACAGCAGCAGCAACAATATCCAGGAAACTTAACAGGAAACGTTAGTTTGAAGTACATAAAGTCCATATTCTATTTCATCATTCTGTCTGATCAGACAGTCGGTGCAAAATCCCAAGCTATAATCAAGACAGGATATGTGAGAAAGTACAGTTGTGTACACTTACCATAAATGTAGATGTTAAGAATGTATTCACTGTTGCAGTCATTACATTAGGGTAATCTGCTGGCAGGATGCCCTCAGTTAGCCTGAATAACAAAGCCTTGGGTCTTGCGTCGGTTGCCGTCTTCTTCCATGACGTCAGGGGTATATAAAACATGTAGCAGATGCCATTTTATTCAGTTTTTCTTGCCCCAGACGGGGAGCAAAAAAAAAAAAAAAAAAAATTATATAACAGTAAATATATAAATGCATTTTTAGAAAAAATGCTACCTTCAACTAAAAGCAAGTATAGTGAAGGAAAGAAAAGATATAGAATGGGGGATGGTGGGTGGGTAACACGGCCTGCAATAGTGAATATACTCTACCATCTACATTTATAGTAAGTGTACACAGCTGTACTATGTTCTTAGTGTTTCACTGCTGCAGTCATTACATTTGGGTAAAATCCCAAAGCTGTGGATGGGACGATGAACTAAACAGCATTAGGAGCGGCTATAAGGCCCTGCAGGACTGCAGTGGCAAAGCCTGCCCTGGATTTGGAGAAGAGAGGTAAATGATAATGTTTTGTAAAGGTATGAACAGAGCTCCAAGTACCAGCTTCTAAAATATCTTTGGTTGGGTCCCCTCAGAGAAAAGATGAAGTAGAGGCAGCCCTGGTGAAACATGATCTGATCCCCTTGGGCACAGGTTTACCATGGTGCAAATAGCAGAAATGAATGCAGTGGCTTATCCATTTAGAAATAGTCTGCTTTGATACAAGCCTTCCCCTCCGATCCTGCAGCAAATGCTACCAGTAGTTGCTCAGACTTTCGTAAAGATTTGGTCCTGTTTAAGTAGAATCTTAGTATGTGTACATCCGCTCCACCTTGTTCTGTGGATTTGGGTAAAATGTTGGCAGGTGAATGGTCTGGTTAAGAGCCACATTGGATATCACCTTAGGCATAAAAGGATTGCTCCTGTAGGACACCCTGTCCGGGTAAAATATAATGAAAGGCTCTACTGCCATGAGAGCCTGTAGTTCTGAAACCCTTCTAGCTGAAGTGACTGCCAAAAGAAAAGCTGTTTTCCAAGATAGAAATTTTATATCCGCAGTAGCTGCTGGTTCAAAAAGAGGCAGGAGAGTTTTTCCAGTACAAAATTGAGACCCCATGCAGGAGTTGGTGCTCTTCTGGCAGGCCTTAAATTTTTGGCCACTCTAAGATACTGTTTTTAAGCAGTGGGTGAGAAAAGAGGGGAGGCTCTGAGTTGTAATGAGCAGAGATGGCAGAAGCATGGATTTTTATTGAAGAAAAAGATAGGGCCTTAGCATCTCCGTTTAATATTGTAAAATCTGAGGAATATTGGGCTTTGCTGCGTGTCTATTCCTCGTGCTTGGTTCCAAGCACAAAATCTCTCCATTATCAGCATAAGACTTTTTAGTACTAGGCTTTCTGGCTTCCAAAATAACATCCATCACAGATTTACTGAGAAGTGTGGTTTTGAATAATTAGTTGATTAGCCATGCTGCAAGACTCTGGGTTTGGAGCGGAGTGTGCAGAATTTGAAAGTACTGCTGAGAAAGTAGACGAGGTACTTGAGGCAAGTACCATGGAGAAAGATGCGACATGCTCCTTAGAAGCAGGTACCAGTGCTGGCGAGGCCAGTCCGGAGCAATTAGGATCATTTTTGTTTTTTCCTATCTGACTTTTAGTAAGACCTTGGAGAGAAGAGGCAGAGGGGGAAAGGCAGACTGATAGGATAGAGCATCTACTTTCCATGTTTTGTGATGAGCTCTTGTGCAGAATTTGTCCAATTGATAAATGGGGGAGCCCAGACATAGATCTATTTGCCTCTCCCCAAAAATCTGTGTTAATATGCTGAAGATTTGTGGATCCAGTTTCCATTTGTGCTGGTCCATAAGATTTCTGCTTAAGTCTGCGAGAGTATTTTGCTTCCCTGGCAGGAACTGAGCTTGGAGATGTATTTGGTAAGTCAAGGCTGTGTTCCACAAGGCCATGGCTAGTCTGCAAAGGGGGTAGAAATGTGTACCTCCCTGCTTGTTTTATGTACCACATAACTGTGTTGTCAGTCTTTATCAGTAGTTGTCCTGGATGAAGCAAGTCCATGAAGGTTGTCAGCATTCTGAATAGCTAGCATTTCTTTCTGGTCGATATGCAGATGCATTTGGTTTGGGCTCCATTTGCCCTGAATGCATCTCCCTGCCAGGTGGGCCCCCCCCCCCAAGCATAGTCTGAGAAGTCTGTAGTTAGGGCTTGGGTGGCAGGGGGTACAGTGAATGACAGCCCCTTGTTTTGGTGACATATCTCTGCCCACCAAAGAAACTCCTGTTGTAGGCAGGGAATAAGAGAAATCATTGTTTCTAGGCCATGACAATGTTGACTCCTAAATTTTTTAGGTACCACTGAAGTTTCCTCATATGCAGTCTCTCATATGGAATTAGTAGAATGCAGGATGTCCTGAACCCCAAAGCCTGCAGAATTTGTCTTGCAGATAACTGGGTTCTTGTTGCCATTTGTTTGAAGCATATTGTCAGTTGCCTTTGTCTGGCGTGAAGTAAGCCATCTGGGCAGTTGTATTCAAGCTTACACCCAGGAATGTAACTTGAGAGGGTACCAGTTGTGATTTTTTTTTCGTTTATGGTGTACCCTAGGCATGCTAGAAGCTTTTTTACAAACGCCAGATGTAAGTGTCCTTGTCCTCTGCTTGAATGAGACAATAGTCCAGATAAGGATAAATTTGAATGTCTTTGTCTGCAGAATGCAATTACTGGTGCCAGGCACTCTGTAAAGACCATGTGCGCAGTAGATAAGCCAAAGGGCAGTGCAGAGAATTGGTAATGCAAAAAAAAATCTGCTTTGAAGCGGAGGTATCTCCCGCACGATTCCCTTATTGGGATATGCAGGTATGCCTCTTAAGTCTAGAGTTACTAACCAAGCATTCTTGCCTAGCATAGGCAGTAGCTGTTGCAAAGTCAGCATTTTGAATTGTCCAGGAACGTGTTCAGAATAGATGAGTCCAGTATTGGGCGCCATGAATTGCCTTAAATAAAAACCTTGTCCTTTCCTTTACTGGTACCGGATGAAAAACCTTGTCCTTTCCTTTACTGGTACCGGATGAATAGCCCCCATATCCATGAGGGACACGACTTGTTTCTGGGCCTCTGCCCACTGATTTTGTGGCAGATCCGGCCATCCATTTGGAATAGGCAAAGTTCCCCCCCAAGGGGGCTGCCAAAAGAAAAGTGCTTGGTGATGGTAAAGGAAAGTCATTGAGACAGCTTACTGTAGGGCTGCGCTTTGTTTCCTCCAGATTTGGAGGTGGAGGCACCCCCATTGCTTTGACCTGTAAGAACCCTGTGATTGATATCTGGAGCCTTTTGAGCACCTGGATTTGCCCCAATTAGCTCTGCTGGACAGAAGGACCAATTTTTAGTTGGCCAGTGCCTACTGACACTGGGTGGCTGCACTTGCAAGAAATCTTTTACAGTTTGCATTGATTTAGCTTTGTCTTCCATTTTCCTTAAAACCTCTTCTGCCTTATTACCAGAGTATCATGCTGCAAAGGGGCATTCAACAATTTAGCTTCAACATGATCAGGCATATTTTGCTGTTTGAGCCAGGCATGCCTTCTAATCACAGTTCCAGTAACTGTAGCCCTACAAAAGGCCTCCAAGGAATCAAAACCACATTGCAAAGTATTCTCTCCAACCTGTTTTGCTGAATGCAATAAATCCTGTAACTATTTTCCACACAATCAGAAATAAACAATTTTCTGTTTCAGTAAGCCCATAACATGCTGTTGATATTTAAACATATGAAACTTTTAGTTATGTACTTACCATAACTTTAGATGTATGGGATCCATCTCGCCTACATTCTGTACTGATGGGTTCGGAGCTGATCCTCGGCTCCGACTCGGCACGCTATACTATAGAACGAAGTCTCTTATTGGCTGAGCTATCCCCCATCCCAGGATGCATCACCACTGCTTCCCCAGATCTTGTTTGTCCGCACACATGCACACACACACTGTTGATATAATATTGCCAGGTGTTTCAAGATGAAACTAAACTCGAACCGTCTGATCTCTTCTGATCTGCAAGGCAGGGGGAAGGAGGGTGGGTTATAAGGAATGTAGGCGAGATGGATCCCATACATCTAAATTTATGGTAAGTACATAACTAAAAGATGTTATGTGATCCTATCGCGCCTACATTCTGTACTGATGGGACAGCGTCCCTAGCACCTGATTACTGGGTGGCTCACTGGAAAACACTCCTGAGAACTGTGGAACCGAAGGAAGCTCGCCCCCGAGATGCCACGTCCAATTTGCAATGAGAAATGAAGGTGTGAGGAGAAGACCACGTAGCCGCAGCACAAATGTCACTAATGGCTTAGAATGAAAAGCTGCCGAAGTAGCCATAGCCCTGGTAGAATGAGCTTTCACTGTAGTTGTAAGCTCTTTATTAGAAATGAAGTAAGTATGACTGATACAGTCTCTGATCCACTTGGCAATAGTGACTTTCGTGACGGCTTTGCCCAATTTATTGTCCGAAAAGGACACAAACAACTGATCTGTTTTCCGTGTTTGGTGCGTCCTATCCAAATAGAAGCGCAATTGTCTGTGAACATCCAAGGTGTGAAAGATGCATTCCGCTCTATTCGAGTATTCTGGGAAGAAAACTGGAAGTTCCAATGACTGTTGCAGACAAAAACTAGAACAAACCTTAGGAACAAAGGATGGATTCGGTCTGAGGGATACTCTATCCTTGTGAAAAACCAGGTATGGTGGTTTGACACATAGGGCTTGAAGTTCCGAAACTCTTCTGGCTGATGTAATTGCAACTAAGAAAGCAGTCTTCCAAGAAAGAAATTTCAAGTCACAAGTTGCTGCCAGTTCAAAGGGGGAAGAGGTCAAAGCACCTAACACAACATTAAGGTCCCACAGTGGAGCGGGATGAGATATCGGGGGCCGAAGCAGCCCAGCACCTTTCATGAAGGCTTAACACAACTTGTTGCTCAAAGGTGGTTCTATGCTCTCATGAAAATTGGAAATAGCTGCCAATTGAACCTTGATGTTAGAGACCGAAGAACCTTGATTGAACAGAGAAGCTAAAAACTTCAGAACCTCTGACACCGGGACAGTTATGGGATCTAATCCCCGGAGTTGGGCCCAAATAGCAAATCTCCTCCATTTGCTGTTATACATTTTCTTAGTAGAAGTCTTATGGGCCGAGGACAAGATATGTATGACTTCCGGGTCCAAAGCATGGTTCCTGACTAAGGTCGGAAGAGGAGCAAAGCTGTTAACCTCAACGAGTGGAGGGACTGATGAAACTGTCCCGACTGATGGGTCAAGAGATCTGGAACTTGGTCCAGGAACCATTGACAGTCCAGTGCATATTTCCGAAGAAAGGGAAACCAGACTTGACGAGGCCAGTATGGGGCAACTAAAATCATTTTGCTCTCCAAACGAATCGCCTTCTGGATCACCTTGGGAAGAAGGGGAACCGGTGGAAAGGCGTATAAGCAGGCCGGTGGGCCAAGCTTGGACTAGGGCGTCCTTGGGAATCTCCCCCGGAACTGGGGTGAGAGAATAACTGTTGGCATTTCGTGTTGAGGGGGGTTTCGAAAAGGTCGCAACAAGGAGTTCCCCATCTTCAGAAAATCTGAGTTGCCAATCTGTCGTTCAGAGACCACTCGTGAGGGGAGAGAATAGTTCTGCTCAGTCTGTCGGCAATCACATTGGATCTCCCAGGAATGTGTGTTGCTACCAGAAAACGTTTGGTTGCAATTGCCCGATCCCATACTTTCATGGCCTCCCTGCAAAGGGGGTAGGATCTGGTCCCTCCCTGCTTGTTCAGGTACCAGACTACTGACATGTTGTCGGACTGAATGGCAATCATGCCCGGGGGAGGTAATCGTGTAGTGCTTGCAGAGATAGAAGCACCGCCCTCATTTTTAGTATGTTGATGTGGAGGAAACACTCGTCGGGATGCCACTTGCCTTGGACTGACCTGCCCAGGTAATGTCCCCCCCACCCCATCTGGGAGGCATCCGTAGTCAATGTGGCCACTGGAGGTGGTGAAACGAAGGGTCACCCCTGATCCAGGTTGGAGGAAAGAAGCCACCAACGAAGGTCCTGTTTGCACGTCTCTGATCAGAATGAGGTAACAGAGGGAGATCCTGATAAGACCACTGGACTGACAGGAGCCACTGGAGAATCCTCATATGTAATCTTGCCAAGGGGACTATTAGAACGGTGGCCGACATGGAACCTAACAGTTGTAGGACCATCCTGGCTGGGGCTCGGCGTTAGAGAAGCAAGGCTCGAACTTGAGACTGTAATGTTTCTATCCTCTCTGTAGGAAGATAGACCCGCATTTGCTTTGAGTCTATCTCTACTCCGATAAACCGTATGCGCTGAGATGGCAGCAACACAGCCTTTGCCCAATTGAAGGCGATTCCTAGGGAGTTGCCTAGAGATATAGTGGTTGCTAGGTTTTGTAAAAGTAGACGCCTGGAGGTGGCAGGAGCCAGTCGTCTAGGTATGGAAACACCTGGAATCCTAGACTTCTCAGGTGAGCAGTCACCACCGCCAAACATTTGGTGAACACCCTGGGGGCTGTGGTGAGACCAAAGGACAGTGCATGGAACTGAAAATGACCATCTCCCAGGCTGAAGCGCAAGTGTCTCCTGGACGCCTGATCTATCAGGATGTGATAATAGGCGTCCTTGAGATCTATGGAGCACATCCAAACACCTTTCTCCAGCAGCGGGAGAATGGATTGCAAGGTGACCATCTGGAACTTGGACTTCTTGACTGATCGATTTAGCTTGCTGAGATCCAAAATGGGCCTTGTCCCCGGTCTTTTCTGGCACCAAAAAGAATCTTAAGTCCCTAATCCGGTCTGGCCTACGGGGACCGGTTGGATGACTCCTTTTTGAAGCAGCTTTGAGATTTCGATGGCTGCAAGATCCCGTTGACTGGGTGGTGGGTCCGGGATTTTTCGGGATGGTGGGGGGGTGGAGAAAAAGGGATGGTGTAACCTCCGGCGATGATTCGGAGCACCCATCGGTCCTGAGTGATATTCTCCCAGGCCTTTAGGTGCGTTGAAAAACGACCCCCGACTGGCTCCGGAGCTGCACAGTCTGGCAATCCTTCAGGGATGTTGGAAGGTTGAGGAGCCATGAAAGGACTCGCGGTCTCCAGTGTTGCGAGGGCCTCCGCCGCCTCTGGCAATCCTTCAGGGATGTTGGAAGGTTGAGGAGCCATGAAAGGACTTGCGGTCTCCAGTGTTGCGAGGGCCTCCGCCGCCTCTGGGATGGCGTCTTCCTGAAAAATTTCCCCCTCTGCCTCTAGTAGGGGGATCGCCCTGCTGTGAGGAGTTAGTCTTTTGAGATTTACGGAACCACATTTTCCCCCCTCTTCTAGCCTTGGGATAAGGCCTGAAGGGAGTGGAAAACCGTGCCCCTACAGCAGTCAGTCTTACCCTCTTGTTCACAGCGGGTCAAGGTGTCCTTTACCTTGGGTCCAAACAAAGAGGACCAATCAAAGGGAGCGTCAGCAAAGGAAGACTTGAAGGCTTCCGCAAAAATGACACAGGCGAAGCCAGGCTCGTCTCCGTAGAGCAACACCTGTTCCCGGCGCTCTACTCGCCCCCTCGGCTGCATACGAAATGAGCCTCATGGACGAGATAGATATCGATGATAGGGTAGCTGGGCCAACTGCTCAGGTAGGTTACCAGAGAGGGTATCTGAAAGTTCCTTGACCAGATCCCTCTGAAGTCTGGTGAAGTGCGTCAGATAATTCAGAGACCTTAAAGTAAAGGCTGCTGAAGTACCGATCCATGCTCCTGGACTCTTAAGAGGATGGACGGACTTCGAAGCCTCTGCCACATCTTGCTGGGTAGCATCTACAAGCCACACCTTTGGAAAGGAAATCTTTTTCGGGGGGGGGTGAAAGAAATTTATTAGGGCGAGCTGGCACCGGTTCCACAGAATCCGGGTGCTCCCATGCCCTTCGAGAGATCAAATCCAGAAGCTCATCGAAGGGCGGAGACACCCAGGAGGTGGAGGGCTGAGCCCCGAAGGCCTTGAGGAATACAGACTCCTCAGCGGAAGGGGGTTTGGACTGCCAGTCGCCTCATTGCTTCAGGATTTCCAAAATGTCCGTAAAGGAGACAATCACCAGAGGACGACTTGGGGGACCCCTCCACATCGAGGTCGGTGTCAGAGGTGAGAGACTCATCAGGGGAGTCTACGTGCTTCCTCTTGCACTGTCTCTTCCTTGGAGGTTCCTCCGAAGACGCTTCGAAGGGACCTTCAGGAAGGGGGGGGAACCCCCAATGGGGGTGACCTCAGGCCCCAGAGCTCCGCTGTCTTGAGACAGGGGGACTACAAAGGAACCAATCTCCGTGCCAAGGGAAGGTGCCGGTGAGACTGTGGAGGTGGCCAAAGAAGATTTGGCCAAAGCACTCCTCATGGCCCTGAAGGCTGGACCCCCAGAGTCCTGGGAAAGTCCGACCCCCGAGGCCACAACAGCACTCCTGCAGCCGACGCACCGAGAGGGAGGCTCGGAACCGAAAACATCGGTCCCGAAGCGTCACCCCCGGGGCCGACCGAGGAGGTCCGTGTACCGAACTCCGACCTGAAGGTCGGGGTTGGAGTAAGAGTCGGAGCCGACCTGAAAACCTCCATCGGCTCCACTAGCACAGACTCCAACGGTGCAGAGGCTGTTGGAGGAGGAACCAAGACAACAGGGTGGGCCATCGGCTCCAGAGCCGACTGGGCTGGAGCCGAAACCAACTTTTGGAAGACTGGAGACTGAAACAGCCTTTGAAGTACCCTGTCAATGTCCGACTCAGACATCCTCCGACTCAGACATCCTCGAAGACCGAGAAGAGATCGAACGAGTTAGAGTCTACTTCTCCACCGGTTCCGAAGGGCTGGGGGACAGGCTCCGAATCGTCTCGATAAATAATCGGTGCAGAGGGAGACTCCACAACCATTGCAATTTCCCTCTGAGCCAAAGTGGACTTCAGCGCCGAAGGGGAAGAGTCTGAGCGGGCAACTCATCGGCTCCGAAGACAGTAGAGTCGATGAAGGTGACCCGCCTCTCGAAGCTCTAGCCGTCTGCTCCGAAGCCAGAGGAGTCGAGGCTGGAGGCATAGAGGCAGACCGTTCCGCCATCGGCTCCGAAGTCCATGGAGCCGATGGAGAAGCCTGCCGAGATTTCTTTGTGGCTGTTTCCGACGGGCTGGTCGGAGCAGACTTTCTTTTTCTTCGAAGGTGAAGGGGAAGATAAAGCCTCCTCAAAAGAAGGTGCAATAAGCCCTTTTAGAATCAATTTGCTTTTCCTCTCTTGGAGGACCCGGGAGGAAAAAGCGTGACAAACGCTGCATGACTCCTGAAGATGTTTAGGGCCTAAACAATACACACATAACGAGTGATAGTCCGTTATGGACATTTTGTAACTGCATTTAGAGCATTTTTTGAACCCAGATGGTCTATGCTCTTTATACATGTTGACACAATCACTACACAAAAAAGAAACTTTAGTCACAAAAATTGCTTGAAGATGAGAATTAGGGCAAGACCCCTCTAACATAAACGGGATCCTTTCCCTCAACTAAAAGATAAATTTTACCACAAAATTTAACTAAAACTCAGTCACACAACAACGATAACTGTTAAACAGCTTTTGGGTCGATTATCAAAAAATTCGACAGAAATTTCTTAAGAAATAAGCACTTGGCTCAGCCAAGTCCGAGACCACGTCTTTGCTTGTAAAGCGGCAAACGAGATCTGGGGAAACAGTGGTGGTGCATCCTGGGATGGGAGATAGCTCGGCCAGTAAGAGACTTCGTTCTATAGTATAGCGTGCCGAGTTGGAGCCGAGGATCGGCTCCGAACCCATCAGTACAGAATGTAGGCGAGATAGGATCACATAACATCTGGCAGTTTAAAGCCCTGATTGCCAAGGTTGCAGATGATATTCTTACCCCATCTATCCAGCGCCCTGGAATCTATCAGAAGGGGTAGGATTTTTGGCTGTAGAAGCCTTTACACCCTTGGGACCATAAGAGATGGTCTCAGGATCAGCAGCTGGATTTTTGAAAAGAAATTTGTGGGAGTCAGGAACCCTGTAATATCTGTCTGGCTTACTAGGAGCCGGAGGCAGGGAATCAGGAGTCATGCTGGATTCCGAGAACCCATCAACAATGTCTAATACAGGAGGTATTGCCAAAGGCCTATGCGGAGGAAGAAGGAAATTCCCAGGCCTTTTTTGATTCAGAGAAGTCCTGACTATCCCAGTGAACATGTTCCCTTAAAGTATGCACAATCTTTCCAAAAGAGTAATCTTCAGGTGGAGATGCAGATGGGATAGATTCTTCTGCATTAGAATTCTCATAGGGTGGAATAGAAAATTCCTGATCATATCAGGTTTCCATTTCTTGTGATTTCTCTTCTGAAGATTCATAATCAGTGTCTTGGCCTAGGCCTCTTGGCAGGGGGGGAACCCCTGATCAGGTTAATTAAATCCTCAGCGAATGATAAATCTTTTTTAGGCATAGGGGCCTGAGCACGTGGCTCATGCATCTGTTTTTTGGACACAGAAGTTGTTTTTGTTGCTGGCGTCCGTTTAACATAAAAATGTTGAGGTCTGAAAACACCCTCAGAAGCCAGTGCCTGCTCAGCGGCTCCGGACCCATCCAAGGGAGACATCCACGGGTTCAATACTCAGAATCTCGCGGCATACCAGACTCTGAATGGGTCTCAGAGGCCTGCGACTCAAAAGTAGCAGGTATCAGGGACTGCAAAAGCGCCTCACTGAGAACCGGCGACTGTCGGTTTTGGACCCCGGTCTGTTTTCTTTGCGTTTTTTTGTGAACTAGTCGGATTGCTAACTGACGACACTTCAGGATAGTTGAATTTTGAACCAAAATATTTAGAAGCAAAAAAATACAGACGCTTAATAGCGCGCGTTGGTTAAATTTAGCACAAAACCGACAGCAAGGCACACTGATCAGGGCCTAGGCATACAAATGAATATCCTTATGAGGTATTTGCTTCCCACAAGTAATGCAATTATTAACTTTTACTGACATCGGTAAGAAGCAAAAAAAAAAATGTTTCCCCAACGGGGTACTTAGTTTTAGTTTGAAGACTTTGGTTCTGAAACTCGAACTGCTTCGGGCACCACGTAGCAAGAAAGATGAATAAAATGTCATCGGCTGCATGTTTTATACCCGACGTCATGGAAGAGGAGACAGCAACAGACACAGGACCCAAGACTTTGTTACTCAGGCCGACTGAGGGCAACCTGCCAGATTACTCAAATATGACGACTGCAACAGTGAAACACTAAGAATATCCAAAGCTCCAAACGCAGACCCAGATCCAGAAAAGCAGACCATGTGACTGCTGCACAAAATGTCTTCAATGAAGGAGCCCCTGAACCGTAAAAGTTTTGTGGAAGGGGCCTCAGATTTTGAGATTAGAGTTTTCTTGCTGGGAGCAAAGACGACCATTTGGGTGCTCCTCTGAAAGTTTTGGTTCTGTGTAGGCAAAAATCAGAATGATCTGTAGACACCTGCAAAGTATGAGATGCTCTGCTTTGTTGGCATAATTTGAATACATAAGCTGATGGTCTGGTTATTGCAGAAGCAGTTTCGGAACATAAAAAAGGACACATTTGTACTTGGTGACTCTCCTTATGAAAGGCATGTATGGCATTAGTAGCAGACCCTGCATGTAGTTCTGAATTACTTGGCTGAAAAACTGCCACCAGAAAAATAGTTCTCTCACGATAAAATATTTCAGATCTGGAGATGAAGCTGGTACAAATGGAGGCTCTCACTGCATCCAGCACCAAATTCAAATCCTAGTATGGTCTAATTTTAAGAGGAATGAAACTTCTAATCTGGTTCAAAGTGGAGAATATCCCAGCCTTACCAGGTTACTTGTCCCATCATACTTTCATACCCCAAACGGAGGGCTACAAAGCCAAAGGAGGTGGAGTTTTAATATCAGACACACCTCTGTTGGTCAAACTCCAGGTGCAGTTCACTGTTACACCTATTCAAATCATAACTAGCTACCGACCCCCAACCATGGGCTCAGGAGGCCCATTCCACCTATCTGGACTTATTTGAATCCAAGATTCAACCCTCTACCTTTATCCTGGGCAACTTTAACTCCCCACCAGAGGGGAACACATACTCCAGCTCAAACACGAACGCTGAGAGATTCCTCGACTTCATCAATGCCAATGTATTGGATCAGCTGGTCAACAACTCCACAAGAGGTGAATGTCCTGGACCTGGGACTAACATGAGTAGCCACTGTAGCACCCCTACAGTGTCATCCTGCTTGGTAAGATCAGACCATAAAGCAATCACTTAAGTCACCATCCCCCCTGACCCCCCCCCCCCCAGGCCAAACAAAAAACTGTCAAAGCTGAATAGACCTCCTGAGAGCAGTAAGCTTCACAGCCACAGTCCCTTCAGTTGGAACAAGCACTAATGTCCAAGCCTACACCAAAAAACTATATGAGCAGCTATACAGCTGCATAGACTCAGCAATACTAGACAGGACCAAATTATCTTCTCGAAGAATAAACCTGTCCGGTGGACATCAGAAAAAAATGTTGTCCAGGACCAAGAAGGAGCAACAGCCAAGTTGAAAGCAATCTCTCCCTTGTCTGAACAAACAAGGTCACTGGTGAAATCCTCCAAGGCTGAGTCCAAATTGGCAACATCCACCAAGGACAATCTCAAGGCCTTCGCACATGTCCACATTCTCAATGGTAACTCCCAAATCTGCTCTAAATTGGTGGTCAAAAATACCATAAACATACCATAGATATAGCAAACCCCCATCAAGTCAACAAGGACATCCCCAGCACCTGCCCCCCATCACCAGAGAGCAGGTCATTAAGGCAAAAAATACAGCCTCCATGGGACCAGACAACATCCCTGGCTTTGTCCTACATGAATTCAGCCAAGAGCTCTCAGCATCACTAGGCACCCTACTCAACCAAAGCCTGTGCACCAGCTACGCCCCAGCAGAATGGAGGACAACCACTGTCACTCCACTATACAAAGGTGGAGCGTCCACTGCCCCAGGCAATTATAGGCTCAGCCTAACTAGCCTGACCTGCAAGGCCATGGACCTTAAACAAGGACATTGTTTAATCCCACACAGTTTGGGATTGTCAAAGGGAGCTCATACTGTCGCCTTCTTCGAAACATTCACCAAAGCCATGGATGAGGGAAAGGTGTAAGCAGCCTACCTTGACCTAGCCAAAGCCTTCAACACTATTCCTCACTACGGCATAATAGACGAAGCTAGGCATCAACCCTATGTTACCAGATGGGTAGCTACCTGGATCACAGAGAACCCACTCAGTCAAAATAGAAGCCACCTCTAGTAGTAGACCCATAACAAGTGGCGTGCCTCAAGGATTGGTCTTGGGGCCTCTGTTTGGGATGTATTTTGAGGTGCAAGCCAAAGTCAGTGGTCTGTGGATGACCAAGTTTGCAGATGACTGCAAGCTGGACACTGTCAAATTCTCGTAATGTGAAAATCTACAAGAGGGCCTTATCCAAACTAATCACTAGTGCCAGAAGCATGGCCTCAAACTGAATACCAAGAAAAGCATCATTATTCCTTTTGGGGAAAATGACATCCCCACTAATTATCACATTAACATACTAAGCACACAACCAGTCGTGAGGAACTTGGGCACCCAGGTTAATATCAATCTGACGACCACCACATTGCCTCAGTTGTATGGAAGGCTTTCTACATTGCCCACACCATAAGGGTATTTCATCCAGGAACAAGGTGGTCATAATATCCCTATACTCCTCCCTTATCAAACCCATTATAAAGTACAATGCCCGCTTTGACATGTACCTTGCCAAGCACATGCAGCAGTTGGAGACCATGGTTCCTGAACAGGAAAATCCAGGGTCTCAAACACCTACCCTCCTATACAGACAGTAGAGGGACAGGACTTTTAGCCCCCAAGTTGCATACAGACTGCTCAGAGGTGACCAGTGTCCAGCATACAAGGCCTTCTCAGCCTCGGAGTTGCGGCATATCTGCAAGTCAAATTACACTCGCGCAACCCACAAGGCCTCAACTGGTCTGTGACATTAATAGAACTTGTTAGTGGAATTGGTGTTTCCCAACAATGCCCCCCTTCTGTGGAACATACTCCCTTCTCCATGTCAGAGTACCTCACCAGCCCTCTAAGAGGAACCTAGATGGGAAATGATACACCCCAGGGATCCCACCTGTGCCCCTGCTGGACAGTGAAATCAGGTGCCGACTGTGGGAACATGGATGAAATTCTTGGCTAGGCTTACAAGGGCCTCTGGGCCAATAGCCTAGTATCCTATGAATCTATGCTGAAATCTTTGAAAAAAAATTTATAAGAAGCAAAGGTACTGTCTTGCTATCTGGAACGATAAATGGAGGCGACAGCCATCTGCACTCTGAAGTAGGTTTCCACTTTTCGGCTCTTCCCAGGTAGGAGTTGCCACAGCGGATCACCTGTCAGCTCATGATTGGCAGTAGAGTTTTATGGTGCCAAGTTGCCAGTCCAACCTTCCACAGAAGGCACACACATGCACGCACTCACGCCCAGGGCCAATTTAGAGTGTCCAATCCACCCACAACATGTCCTTGGGATGTGGGAGAAAACCCACACGAAAACATGGAGGACATGCAGACTCCACACAGAAGGCACCACAGCTGAGGATCGAACCTGAGAACATCTTGCAGTGATGCAACAATGCTAAGTGCTGCAACACCGTGGCCGCCCCTGAAGTAGGTTTCCACTACTACTGTACCATAATGAAGACCGTGCAAAACATTTACAACAAAAAGAATTAAAAGTGAAATCCTTGGCTGGTGGGCCAGACTGAGAAGCAAAATGGATCACATTTCTCAGAGGAGTGTACCTGGCCATTAGAGGAAAAGTACAGTTGTGTACACTTACCATAAACATAGATGTTGGGAGTGTATTTACTGTTGCAGTCATTACAGTTGGGTTATCTGCTTACAGGTAGCCCTCAGTCGGCCTGATCAACAAAGTCTTGGGTCCTGCGTCAGTTGCTGTCCCTTCTTCCATGACGTCAGGTCATCAGGGGTATAAAACATGCAGCTGACGCCATTACATCAGTTTTTCTTGCCCCAGATATTAGGTGCCCCCTTAATGTGAAGCAATTAAATATAAAAACACAAAGATATACCTCCAACAAAAAAGCAAATACACCAAAAAGGCTTTTAAGCATAGTAAAGAAAAGTAGCGGTATAACCAAAAGAAGTCAGGGGGCTGGAGGGAGGGTAACCAGGACTGCAACAGTGAATACACTCTAACATCTACATTTATGGTAAGTGTAAATAACTACTATGTTCTTCGTGTTGCACTGTTGCAGTCATTACATTTGGGTAGATTCCCAAAGCTATGGTTGGGAGGAGGAATTTAGTTAGTATTAGGGCCAGCTATAAGGCCCTGCAAGACTGCAGTGGCAAAGCCAGCTCTGGATTTAGAGAAAATTGGTAAATGATCATGCTTGGTGAAAGTACGTACAGAACTCCAGGTAGCAGCTTCTAGGATGTCCCTGGTAGGGACGTCTCTGAGAAAGGCTGTAGAGGTAGATGCAGCCCTGGTGGAGGGAGGTCTGATACCCTGGGGGATAGGTTTTCCATGGTGTTTATAGCAGAAATTAATGCAATGGATTATCCATTTAGAAATGGTTTACTTTGAAATAGCCTTCCCCTCTGCCCCTGCAGCAAATGGCACCAGCAGTTGTTCAGATATCCTTTGAGGTTTAAGTCCTGTCCCAATTAGGATCTAAGCTGTCTGTACACATAAGGAATGCAGTATCCATTCCCCATTATTCTGTGGATTGGGAAAGAAGGTTGGCCAATGAATGGACTGATTAAGAGCCACACTGGATACCACCTTGGGCATGAAGGATGGATTGGTTCTGAGGGACACCCTGTCCGCATGAAAGATGACGAAGGCTCCACTGCCACAAGGGCCTGTAATTCAGACTCCCCTCTAGCTGAAGTGATTGCTAAAAGGAAAGCTGTTTTCCAAGAAAGAAATTTTAAGTCTGCAGTAGCAGCTGGCTCGAAAGGAGGTAGAGTGAGTTTCTCCAAGACAAAGTTAAGTTCCCAGGCTGAGGTTGGAGCTCTCCTGGGTGGTCTCAAATTTTTGGCCCCTCTGAGGAACTGCATGAGCAGTGGATGAGAGAAGAGGGGTGGTTCCGTGTTATAATGAGCTGAAATGGTTGAGGCGTGGATTTTAATGGAGGAAAAAGAAGGCCCTTGTAAGCATCTCAGTTGAGCGCTGCTGTGCTCATCCCTTGAGATTGGTTCCAGGCACAGACGTTTTTCAGCATAAGAGTTTCTAGTAATAGGCCTCCTTGCCTCTAAAATATCCATCACAGGTTCAATGAGGAATGGTAAAGGAGAAATTAAGTAATTAGCCCGGCTGCAAGGTTCAGTGTTTTGAAGCAGAGGGTGCAGAATCTGGTTCTCCTGCTGAGACAGCAGGATAGGAGTCTGAGGCAGGTGCCATGGAGATAACTGAGACACTGCGCAGGAGGGGATACCAGTGTTGGAGCGGCCAGTCTGGAGCAAACAAAATCATCCTTGGTTTGTCCTGTTTGATTTTTAGTAGTACTTTGGAGAGCAGAAGCAGAGGGGGGAAGGCACAGACCAATAGGCTTTTCCAGTTGAAGGACAGAGCATCCACTTTTCAGGCTTGTGTGTGGAGTTCTTGTGCAAAATTTGTCCAACTGATAGTTCTGAGGAAAGGCAAACAGGTCTACATCTGGGTTCCCCCATTTGCTTAACATGTTGAAAATCCTTGGTTCCAGTTTCCACTCGTGTGGGTTGAAGTTTCTGCTTAGTCTGCCACTATTTAATTTTCCTGGCAGGAATTGAGCTTGTAGGTGCACTTGGTAGCTCAAGGCCGTGTTCCACAATACCATAGCTAGTCTGCAGAGGGGGTAAGAATATGTACCCCCCTGCTTATGTACCACATAACAGTGGTGTTGTCCATCTTTACCATTAGTTGTCCTGGAAGAATGTGGTCCTTGAAGGTTGTCAGAGCATTCTGTACAGCTAACATTTTTTTGATTGATATGCAGGTGCATTTGGCTTGGGCGCCATTTGCCCTGAATGCACTTCCCTGCCAGGTGAGCCCCCCATGCATAATCTGATGCGTCTGTTAGGGTTTGGGCGGCAGGGTATGGCGTGAAAGGTAGTTCCTTGTTTTGGTGGCAGGCCTCTGCCCAAAGGAACTCTACGCGTAGGCAAGATAGGATAGGAATCATTGTTTCCAGGTCTTGAGAATGTTGACACCATAGGCATTTTAGATACCACTGTAGTTTCCTCATATGCAGTCTTGCATATGGAATTAGAAGAATGCAGGAGGCCACGAACCCTAAGGCTTGCAGTATTTGTCTTGCAGATAGCAGGGGTTGTGGCCACTTGTGTAGTTTGTCAAATGAATTTGTTTCTCTGGTGTGAAGTAAGCCATCTGGGAAGTTGTACTCAAGCTTGCTCCCAGGAATATAAATTTGTTGACAGGGTACCATGTGTGATTTTTCATTTACGGTGTACCCCAGACAAGTTAGAACCCTTTGTACAAAGGCCAGATGATTTAAAAGTATGTCCTGGCTTTCTGCCTGAATTAGACAATTGTCCAGTTATGGGTATATTTGAAAATTTCTTTGCCTGCAAAATGCAACAACTGGAGCTAGGCACTTTGTGAATACCCTGGGCGCAGTAGTTAAGCCAAAGGGCAGTGCAGAGAACGGATAGTGCGTGTAGCCTGCTTTGACGCGTAGGTATCTTCTGCAAGATTCCTTGATTGGGGTGTGCAGGTATGCTTCTTTTAAATCTAATGTTGCCAACCAGGCATCTTTGCCTAGCACAGAAAGTAATTGAAGAGTCAGCATCTTGAATTTTGGAATCTCCAAATAGGTGTTTAGAGTAGACAGGTCCAGGATAAGATGCCATGAATTGCCTTTTCTGGGCACCAGGAAAAGTCTCCAGTAGAAACCTTGCCCCTTTTCCTCTTCTGGAATCAGTTGAATAGCCCCCATGCTTGAGAAAGTACTTTTTTGGGCCTCTGCCCACTGATTTAGGGGTAGGTCCGGCCACCCGCTTAGTGTTGGCAACATGTTTAGGTGAAATCTGTATCCCTGGGACACTATTTAAAACCCATTTGTCCTGGGTAATGAGCTCCCAATTCTTTGCATGAAGAGCAATCTTTCCCCCCAAAGGGGCAGTCAGTTAAGTGCTTGGAAATTTTAAAAGGAAGTAATTGAGACAATTTACCATGGGGGGGGGTCTTATTCGCAGATTTGGAAGCAGAGGCCCTCCACTGCTTAGTTGTGTCCCCCCTGGGACGGAAACCTGGGGTTTTTGCAGTGTCTGGCTTTGGCTTGCGAAGACCTGGAAGGGGCTGGAAAGGACCAATTCTTAGAGGGTCAGTGCCTACTAAATCTAGAAGGCAGAACTTGTAAAAAATCATTAACAGTTTGCATAGATTTAGCTTTATCTTTTTAAGAACTTCCTCAGCCTCGTTGCCAAACAGGCGGTCCTGATTTAAAGGAGCATCCAACAATTTAGCTTTAACATGAACAGGCAAAGACTGCTCCTTGAGCCAAGCATGCCTTCAGAGTACAGACCCAGTAACAGCAGCCCTGCAAGAGGCCTCTAATGAATCAAAACCACATTGCAAAGTAGGTTTTCCAACTTGTTCAGCAGAATGCATTAAATCCTGTAATTCCTGTAATTCTTTTTCCACAGTCAGGAATTATCATTTTCTGTTTAAGCAGTCCAACAACATGTTGCAGATAAAAGTGAAACTGGCAGTTTAAAGCCCTAATGGCCAAGGTTGCAGAAGTGTAAACCTTCTTACCCCATCTACTCAGCGCCCTGGAGTCTATCAGAAGGGGTAGGATTTTTAGCAGTAGAAGCCTTAATGCCCTTGGGCCCCTGTGAAATAGTCTCTGCATCTGCAATAGGATTTTTAAAAAGGAACCTGTGGTACTCAGGGACCCTGTAGTATCTGTCTGATTTTCTGGGAGCAGGAGGCAGGGAATCAGGAGCCGAACTAGACTCCGAAAAAGCATCAACAATGTCTAGTACAGGAGGAATACCTAAAGGCCTATGCTGAGGTAAGAGATGGAAATCCCTAAGCCTCTTTTTTGAATCAGAAAAATCCTGGCTTTCCCAGCGGAAATGCTCCCTTAGAGTATGTAAGGTATCCCCAAAAGAAAAATCCTCAGGAGGGGAAGCAGAGGGAATTGAGTCCTTTGCATCAGAATCTTCATAAGTAGGCAAGGGCAAATCCAGATCAGAAGACTCAGAAAAAACCCTGATCAGAAGAGTCAATCAACTTCAGTCCTAAACCTCTTAGAAAGGGGGGGCTGGCTACCCCTGATTAGAGTTATTAGATCTTCAACCATTCTTGTAATTTGTTCTTTAGACAGAGGCCTGAGCATGTGGCCTGTGCGTCATTTTTTTAGGCATAGATAGAGATTTAGGCCCAAGTAAAGAGGTGTCAGCTTAATATGCAAGTCCGTAGGCCTGAATACACCCTCAGAAGCTGGTGCCTGCACAGCAGCTCCGGACCCATCCAAGGTAGACATCCGCGGGTTCCATAGTTGAAGCATCTCGTGACATACCAGACTCCGAATGCGTCTCCGCAGAGGCCTGCGAATCAGAAGTAGTGGGTATCAGGGGCTGCGAAAGCACCAGAGTACCGGAAAACTGGCGACTGGCTTATAAGCGTCGTCAGCAGTTTTGGACCTCGGCGGCCTGTCTTGGTCATCTTTGCGTTTTTTCGAAATCCCGATAGTCGGAGGGCTAACGGATGGCATTTCTGGATAATTAAACAGAGAACAGAAATATTTAGAGACGAAAATACATAGATGACTGATAGTGATTAAATAAAGCACAAAACAGACATCAAGTTATGTTGTGGTAAGGGCCTAGGCAAGGAATACAGTACGAATGAAAATCTTTATGGAGGTAGTTTTCCACAAGTAATGCAATTAACTTTTACTGACATCGGTAATGAGCAAGGAAAAAAAAAAAAAAAAAAAAAGTTTCCCCAATGGGGTACGTAGCTTTAGTTGAAGACTTCGGTTCTGAAACCGAAATTTCAGGAGTCTGCCGACTGGCACTTGCCAACTGCTTCTGCCACCGCACGGCAAGAAAGACTAACGTAATGGCGTCAGCTGCATGTTTTATACCCCTGACGTCAAGGAAGGGACAGCAACAGATGCAGGACCCAAGACTTTGTTAATCAGGCCAACTGAGGGTTACCTGCAAGCAGATAACCCAAATGTAATGACTGCAACAGTGAAACACGATCATCATCCGAGAAGCCATGCGGCAGCTCAAAGAAGTGTAGGTGAGGCTGACTGGAGGGTTGGCAAGCAGTTGAGGATTGGGGGGTGTCTGCAAAATGAGTCTCAGCAGAGGAAGCCAAATCAGTCTGCGTCAGTGTGAAGCAATGACTAGAGATTTGCAAGTTGATGCATTCTGTAGGGGAAGGGGGAAAAGGCATAAAGACCAGGGGCAGACTGCATCAGAGTCCGACTGCCCCCGCAGGAGAAACATGAAGTAGCTTCAGCGCTTGTTTAAGTCTCCATCCAACAAGTCACAGCAACGCTGGCACCAGTGACTAAAGCCATTTTACTCCAGAATTTTTCAAAGACCACTCATGAGGCAGAACAGACCTGCTAAGCTTGTCTGATAGCTACCTGAACTTCCCTGAAATCTGTCCTCACTAGAAGGCAACTGCAGTCCAAAGAATCTCTGCAAGGAGGGCAAAACTTGGTTACTCCCTGTTAAATGTACTGAACAGTCTGCATGGCCATCACTCCCCAAAGGCAAGAGTTCGTGAAATTCCTATAAAACTAGGACTGCCTTCATCTTGGATGCTAGTATGAAATCCGACTGGTTCCAAACTCTTTGGACCATCCTAACCTTGAAATGAAATCCACTCTATACACAGAGTGGAGGCAACCGTTTTAGTACTCCTGTCAAAGATAACAGAAGCAACCAGCCACCACCAGTTTAAATGACTCCAGCATGACCAAGTCAATTGAATGGTAGCTGAAAGGAGTCTTCGTTGTGATCATGCAGATGAAATCACAGGAAAATTAACTGTGCTGCATTTACTTGTTTGATACTGCTGGTGTCCACATTTTGTCCCCCCCCCACTGTCAGCACCAACTGTTGTATTTTTAAACTTGTTGGCTTTGGAATTGCCTGCCCCTTCTGTTAGGATACTCCTCCAGGTCCCATCTCATCAGCTCATTCTACTGTGTATGACACAGCATTTGGGAAGGCCAACCCCTTTAGTTTCTTAATCCTGAATTATCTTCCGTTTCTTCCCTCTCTACTACAAGAGAAAAATTATACTTTATTCAACTTTTACTGTAATTGTGTTATTCTTACGTTATCTTATTTTGCCTTGCTGCTTGCTCTTTAAGTGTTGAAGTGCTTTTATTCTGTTCTATTACTGCTAGCCTGATTAACTGTCAGTTATTGAAAGCCTCTTAGTTTTGGTTTTAGCACTTGGGCTTCAGGCCAGTTATTTTACATTTAAGATTTGTGGTCTACAATCGTGGACAGTTATCAAAACCCTCTCTCCACAAGTCCATCCAAATTTCAGAACACTGTCTGGACAATTCCCAGTTTCGCCTGCCAGCCCAGTCAACATGGGCACACACAGTGCAGCAACTGCCTAGGGTTCACTGACAACCCTCTTCGCCTAGCACATAATTCTACTTGCATTAAGTCTAGACTGGTAACCTGAAATCCATAATCTCGCGTGCCACAGTCAGTACTCCTTACAAAGGGGAGATTGCCAGCACAAACACACCACCCACATCACATAGCCAAGCACAACACACCCCAATCTATGGAAAGGTCCTCAAATAAATAACCTAACAGCAGATACCTCCAAAAACACACACGCATAACATTCCACACACTACCAAACACCACAAAGACAGAACACCAGTGTCTCACAAACTGCCTATTAAGGCATAACAAATCAAACATACCTAGTGTTAGTATTGGCGACTCAATTGAGAGAGACTGATGCCCCCCTCACCAGGCTTGACAAGATGGATCTCTGTCGGGTACCAGAAGCCACACAACGCACACAATCAAGTTTCTCCACAACTACAAGTATAACCATCATTGACCATGTTGGCATGAATGACCTGACACATCGCTCCCTAGACTATATGAAGAGAGATGCATGACTAAGCTCAGAGTATGTATCCCAGGCAGGTATGACTCGCCCCAAGCAGCATCCTACCTTCAAGGATGCCACCACAATACCAATAAAAAAATAGACTAGCTGCCGCCTTGGTTCCTTGCGTCATTTCAAGGGGATCCAAGATCCGTCTGCCTGGGATGACATTGTTCACAGGACTCATTGCTTTGTCAGAGATGGCCTTTACGTCACCCCTGGGATTCAGGATTCTGGCTCACATTGTGCCTTTTTGAGGCAATGTCCCAAAGACAAATCTTCCAACATAAAGATCAAAAAGCAAACTGAAGGCCATGCTGCTCAACGCTAGGAGCCTTAACCTGAAAATGGCCTCACTAGAGGCTCTCCTCGCACTGGAAGATGCAGAAATCTGTGGAGTCACTGAAGCTTGGTTCAAGAGTGTGGAGAACACCCCTGCCTTACCTGGTTATACCTCATTCCATACATTCCAACCCCAAAATGAAGTTGGGAAGATTAAGGGTGGTGGAATTGAAAGACAAGAACATCTCCAGACTGGTTTACCAGCATGATGCAATAGAACTACTCAAGTGCAACTGACAACTGGTAAGACACCCAACCAAGTTATAGCCAGCTATAAACCCCCTCCCCAATTCATGACTCAGGCCATCCACTCCTCCTACCTGGACCTACTTGACTCCTTGGTACCACAAAAACCTTGATCCTTGGTGACTTCAACCAGCTCACCATAAACTGGGTGAACTATTCCTGCTGTAATGCACTTGCCCAATTCCCTGGCTTCATCAATTTTAACACACTAGACCAGCTTGGGTCTCATGCCCCACAAGGGGAGATAGCATTCTAGACTTGGTCCTCATCAACATGGACGACCGTTGCACCACCCCATAACAAGTTCTTGGTGAGATCAGAACATCAGTCTCAAAGTTTCTATCCCGTCCAACCCCCTAAGCCGTAAACAGCTTAAAAAACATTCTCAAATACAACGTAAGGGAGAGTTATCAGTAGGTTCACACCACCAACCCCCTCAGAGAATGCAGAAAACTATGCCAAACAGTATGCCACTGCAGTATACAAGCAACTGTACAACTGCATGGACTCTGCCATACCAAACTAAAACCTGCTCCTCAAGAAATACAAACCAGTCTGGTGGACATCTTCTGCCAACAGGCTTTACAAGAGAAAAAACTGTTGTCCAAAGGTAAAAAGGCATAAAATTCCAAACTGGAAAAACTCCCTCCTTAGCCTCAAAAAGCAAATTGGATCACTAGTGAAAACATCCAAAGCCAATTATGAAACGGAACTAGCCTTCAAAACAAAGGATAAATAGCCTTAAGTTGTCTGGAATCTCCATGGCAAGCCCACGTTTTTCCAAATCAGTTAACGGTACCACTCACGGATTCTGCTGACAGGTTCAGCACAAACTTCACCCAGTCCCCCACAAAGGTCCATTCAACATCCCCAATACTGGTCCCACACCTCACATCTCCGTAGTGTGTTAAGAGGCCCTATCAAAGGTAAAAGGAGACAGCTTCCATAGGACCAAACACCATCTCAGGCTGCATTCTGCACCATCTCCAGCAAGAACTAGCCTTGCCATTAAGCACCCTATTCAACCACTGGGTAAGCACAAGCTTCCTTCCAGCAGAGTGGAGAACTGCCATGGTTATCCTCTTGCATAAAGGTGGTGCCACTACTGACCCTGGAAACGCTCCCCCCATTAGCTTGACAAGTCTGATCCACAAGGCCATGGAGCGTACTATGGACCTGATAGACAAGGACATGGGCAATCTTCGAGTACTTGACCCCACCCAGTTCGGACTACTCAAAGGCAGGTCTTGCCCGTTTCACCTGGTTGACTAGAGGCAGTCACCAAGGTCTTGGATGAGGGAAAAGTCAGTACATACAGCTTACCTTGACTACACCAAAGTTATGACAATCTCCCTCTCTGGCATTGAAAAGCAACAACTTGGCATAAAATTGCCAATTCATCAGGTGGCTAGCCAACTGGCAAGCAGATAGGACTCTAGGTCAAAATAGGTGCCTCCATCACTGACAGCAGACCCGTCAATAGCAGTGTTCCCAGGAATCTGTCCCAGGATCCCTACTACTTTATATCTACTTCTCAGAGGTCCAGGCAAAGACAAAAGGCCTGTGGCTGACCAAGTTTACAGACTAAGTACGGCACTGCCAAGGACTCCCCAAATGATGTATGTTGACAAGAGGGTCTCACAGCAACAAATGACTGGTGCCAAAGTCATTGTCTTAAGACACCAAAAAATCTATCATACATTCAGCAAAAGCAGCCCCCACTGTTTACCACATCAACTGCAATCCCCTAAGCTCACAACCTGTGGGGAGACCTGGAACACAGGCTGAAAATCTCATTTGATGATCATGGAGCAGCAGTCAGAAAAGCCTTTTACTTGGTTCATCTCTTAAAAAGGACTGCATCCAGAAAATGAGGTTACTACCTCTGTACTCCTCCCTTATTAGGCCAATAATCAAGTACAACATCCCATTTGGTACATACCTCTCCAAACACCTGCACCAACTGGAAAGGCCACAGAAATACATCACAGAGAAAATCCAGGTTTTGTTAGACTCCCCACATATGTCAAAGTACATCACGGACCCTCTTCAAGTACAATCTTGGCGAGTTGATGGGAAGCCACAACATGCCCCAGGGTGTTCCACCAGTGTCCCTCACTGACAGGGGAGACATGTGCTGACAGGTTTCCATTTAGGGAATAAACTCTTGACTAGACAAGTACAGTTGTGTACACTTACCATAAATGTAGATGTTAAGAGTGTATTCACTGTTGCAGTCATCACATTTGGGTTATCTGCCTGCAGGTAGCCCTCAGCCGGCCTGAATACCAGAGTCTTGGATTCCTGTGGCGGATGCAGTCTCTTCTTCCATGATGGAAGGTCATCAGGAGTATAAACATGCAGACACCATTACATCAGTTTCTCTTACCCAAGATGTCAGGTGCCCCCACAATGGGAAGTAATTATATGTTATGGTACACCTCCATCAAAAAGCAAATGCACCAGAAAACAAATACACCAAACAAGGAAAGGTAGAGGGGGCTGGAGGGAGGGTAACCAGGACTGCAACAGTGAATACACTAACATCTACAGTTATGGTAAGTGTACACAACTGTACTATGGTTCTTCGTGTTTCACTGTTGCAGTCATCACATTTGGGTGGATTCCCAAAGCCAAGGAAGGGAGGAGGAAGTTAGAAAGCATTAGGGCCAGCTATTAAGCTCTGCAAGACTGCAGTGGCAAAACCAGCTCTGGATTTAGAAAAAATAGGCATGTGGTAATGCTTGGTGAAAGTATATACAGAGCTCCAGGTAGCAGCTTCTAGGATGTCCCTGGTAGGGTCTCCTCTGAGAAAGGCTGCAGGGGTAGATGCAGCCTGGAATATGATCTTATCCCCCTATGGGGTATGTTTTTCCATGGTGCTTGTAGCAGAAATTAATGCAATGGGCTATTTAGAAATGGTGTTCTTAGAAATGGTGTTCCTCTCTGCCTCTGCAGCAAAGCCAACTAACAGCTGTTCAGATTTTCTGAGAGGCTTAGTCCTGTCCAAATAAAATTCAAGTTGTCTGTGCACGTCCAGAGTGTGCAGTATTAGTTCTTTCTTTTGTGGATTAAGGAAAAATGAATGGACTGATTTAGGGCCACACTAGACACCACCTTAAACATAAAGGAAGGATTGGTCCTTAGGGAAACCCTGACTGCATGGAAGATAACACTGCCATGAGAGCCTTTAATTCAGACACTCTTCTTGCTGAACTGATGGCTAGAAGGAAGGCCGTTTTCCAAGAAAGGAATTTCAACTCTGCAGTTGCAGCTAGCTCAAAAGGAGAGAGAGCTTTGACAATACAAAGTTAAGGTCCCAGGCTGGAGTATAGGGTCTCCTGGGGGGGGGGGGGGGTCTTAGAATTTTGGCCCCTCTAAGGAACTGCTTTAGCAGGGGGCGAGAGGAAAGGGTGGCTCAGTATTATATGTGCTGAAATGGAAGAGGCATGAATTTTAATTGACGAGGATAGGCCCTTGTGGAGCATTTCTGTTGAGTACTGAAGAATATGAAGTAAGCCGGGCACCGTTGCCGGCCCCCCCACCCCGAGTCTGGCTCCAGGAACAGTATCTTTTCCACTTTTCAGCATAGGATTTTCTAGTACTAGGCCTCCCTTGCCTCAAGAATGACATCTAGCACCTTGCTTACTGAGGGATGGTATTGGAGAGCTCAAGGAATTTGACAGGCTGCAAGGTTCAGGGTTTGAAGCTGAGGGTGCAGAATCTGGCCCGCCTGCTGGGACAGCAGGGAAGGGGTCTGAGGCAGGTGCCATGGTTCCATCAGTGTCATACTGCACAAGAGGGGGTTCCAGTGCTAGCGTGGCCAGTCTAGTGCAATCAGTATTGTTCTTGGCTTGCCCTGCTTGATCTTTTTGCAGAACCTTCGAGAAGAGAGGCAGAGGGGGAAGGCATAAACCCAGAGGCTTTCCCAGGTAAAGGACAGGGCATCCACTTTCCAAGCTTGACTGTAGGAAGTCCTTGTGCAGCATTTGTCCAACTGGTAGTTGAGGGGAGGCAAACAGGTCTACCTCTGGATTTGCTCATGAGGTTGAATATTTTTGGTTCCAGTTTCCATTCATGTGGGTCCATGAGATTTCTGCTTAGGTCTTGCCAGTGAATTTGGCTTGCCTGGCAGGAACTAAGCTTATAGGTACACTTGGTAGCTCAAGCCTGTGCTCCGGAGCCATGGCTAGTCTGCAGAGAGGGTACGAGTGGATTCCCCCGCTTATGTATCACAAAACAGTGGTAGTGTTTGTCTTTACCAAAGAATGCGGTCTTTGAAGGCCGTCAGGGAATTCTGTACAGCTAACATTTCCTTTGGTTGATATGCAGGTGCATCTGTCTCTGGTTCCATTTGCCCTGAATGCACTGCCCTGCCAAGTGAGCCCCCCCATTCATAGTCTGATGAGTCTGTTAGGGTTGGGGTGGCAGGGGGTAGAGTGGCAGGGAGCCCCTTGTTGTGGTAGCAGGCCTCTGCCCACCAAAGGAACTCAGTCTTATACAAGGAATGACAGGAATCATTGATTCCAGGTCCTGAGAATGTTGACACCATAGGCTTTTTAGATACCATTGTAGTTTCCTCTTATGCAGTCTTGCATACGGAATTAGTAGAATGCAAGAGGCCATGAACCCCAGGGCTTGCAGGATTTTCCTTGCAGATAGCTGGGGCTTTGAGGCCAATAGTTTGAAGAAGGTTATCAAATAAACTTGTTTCTCGGGAGTGAGGAAAGCCATGTGGGAAGTTGTGTTCAAGCTTGTTCCCAGGAATACAATCTGTTGGCAGGGTACTACGTGAGATTTCTTTTAGTTTATGGTGTAACCCCAGTGAGGTTAGAAGTTTCTTTATGAATGCCAGATGTTTTAATAGCATGTCCTGGCTTTCTGCCAGAATCAGACAATCATCCAAGTATATAGGTAAAAAAAACTTTTTTACACTGTGAAGGACACCAATGAGGAAGAGAAAAGGCAAACACTACTAAAAACTCCTGATGTCCACCACGGCAGTAAAACTTAATGGTAAAATCAAAACTTTAATAAAAAGAATAACACAAAATAAGCAGTCCTCAGTCTTCCGATAAGCGCTTTCGGCAAATAAGCCTTCCTCAGATCGTCCAAGTATGGGTATATTTGAAAAATATTTCTATGCCTGCAATGGCTGGAGCTAGACACAGAGTACTCTGGGCACAGTAGATGAGCCAAAAGGGAAGTGCAGAGAAAGTACAGTTGTGTACCTACCATAAAATGTAATGTTAGTGTATTCACTGTTGCAGTCATTACACTTTGGGCTATCCTGCTGGCAGGTGACCCGCAGTCGGCCCGAGTTCCAAAGTCTTGGTCCGGCGTCAGTTGCTGTCGCCTCTTCCCTGACGTCAGTGCGCCAGGGGTATAAAAGTTGCAACAGACCATTTTCTTCAGTTTTCTTGCCCCAGATGTCAGGTGCCCCCAGATAGGAAGGCTGGAAAGAAAATGTCAAAAAACATGCATATATTACTATAAACATTTCCTTCATCTACAAGCAAATACACCACATAGGTTGTATAGAGTTGAGAAGTACAGAAAAGTCCCATCAATGAAAAGGGGGATGGTGGGTGGGTAACCTGGATTGCAACAGTGTATACACTTGAACATCTACATTTATGGTAGGTACACAACTGTACTATGTTCACAGTGTTTCACTGTTGCAGTCATTACACTTTGGTAGAATCCCAAAGCTGAGGTTGGGCGGCTGGGTCTAAATTGGATTTGGAGAGGCTACCAGGCCCTGCAGAACTGCAGTGGCAAAGCCTGCTCTGGATTTAGAGCAGAGGGGCAAGTGGTAGTGCTTTGTGAAAGTGTGCACTGAGCTCCAGGTTGCAGCTTCTAAAATGTCTTTGGTTGGTACTCTGAGAAAAACTGCTGAAGTGGCTGCTGCTCTGGTAGAATGAGGCCCAATGCCCTTAGGCACTGATTTGCCATGTTGTGCATAACATAAGTGGATGCAGTGGCCTATCCATTTTGAAATGGTCTGCTTTGCAATAGGCTTTCCATGTGATCCTGCAGCATAGACTACAAACAGTTGCTCAGTTTTTCTGAAAGCTTTTGTTTTGTCCAAGTGGAATCGTAGCTGTCTGTGTATATCCAAAGCATGCAGAAGTCTCTCCCCTTTATTCTGGGGATTTGGGTAGAAAGTAGGTAAATTAATGGATGATGAATGGATCACTGGAACTTACTGCCCACTGAACTGACTTCTGTTTTATCTCCAGTCCTTTTTAAACAAAAACTTAGACTTCACCTTACAAAACACTGGCTATGTCCCTGCCTTAACCCAGACGGAAACCTGATATTCGATTATTCCTAGTTCCCCTTTATCTCTGTAACTTCTGCTACCCTCTATTTTACTTCCTCACTACTCTATCTTTTACCCCTCCTTTATTCCTTCTTCTTCCTGTTTATATTACTCAGTTTACTGAGGTTTCAGATAAATATCTATTCTACTTCCATACTGTCTTTTTATGTCCTTCTCTCTTTCTTATGATGTTTTCTATGCTAAATAAGCTATGCTTGTGTTTTGCTTACAAGAACAATGAGTACATTATTGTACAAATGTTAATTCTGAATACAATAAGTTTGATATAATATATTTTTTGTTTTTATGTTTCTCTTTATTGCATCTTATGTAATTAGTTACTATGTCTTTGTGGAGCTTTTCTCCCCGGGCCTCTGCTGAAAATGGAAATAGTGCCGGTTGGACTAGCCCGGTTAACAAATGTAAAATAAAATAAATAAAAATAATGGTTTGGTTCAAGGCCACAAGGCCACATTGGAGACCACTTTTGGCATGAATGTTGGGTTTGTCCTGAGAGACCCTGTCCTGATGAAAAATTATGAGGTTCCACAGCCATTAATGCCTGTAACTCAGACTCTTCTTGCTGAAGTTATTGCTAGGAGCAAAGCAGTTTTCCATAAGAATTTTAGATCAGCTGTGCTGGCTGGTTCAAAAGAAGGCAGTGTTTTCTAAAACAAAATTGAGATCCCAGGTTGGTACTGGTGCTCTCCTTGGGGGTCTTATATTTTTTGCCCCCCTGAGTTACTGCCGTAGTAGACTATGTGAAAAAATAGGAGGTTCCGTATTGTAATAAGCTGAAATGGTAACGGCATGGATTTTAATAAGATAGGCCTTTGTCCAGCATCTCAGTTAGGTATTGTAAAATCTGAGGTATATTAGGGACAAGTGGTTCGTGCCCTTGTGCCTGGTTACAAGCACAGAATCTCTTCCATTTTTCTGCATAAGATTTCCTAGTGCTGGGCCTCCTGGCTTCTAAAACATCCATAACAGCTTTAGAGAGAGATGCAGTCTGAGTGGCTACATTATCTGCCATGCTGCCAGATTTAAGGTTCTGAGTTGACTGTGCAGAATCTGATTGTTTTGTGTCAGAAGATGAGGAATTTGAGATAGAGGCCAAGCTGGGCCTCGAGACGAGCTCTTTAGGATTGGGTACCAGTGCTGGCGTGGCCAGTCTGGGGCAATCAGGATAACTTTTGGCCTTTGTCTGACTTTTAGGAGTACCTTGGTAAGGAGAGGCATCGGAGGGAAGGCATTGACTGTCAGGCCTTTCCAGCTGAATGATAGAGCATCCACTTTCCATGCTTGAGATAAGTTCTTTTGTGCAGAATTTCTGTATTTGGTAATTGTGAGGGGAGGCAAAAAGATCTATGGGCGTCCCCATTTCCTCGTTATGCTGAACATCTGTGGATTTAGTTTCCATTCATGAGGATCCATGAGATTTCTGCTTAGTTTGTCTGCCAGTGTATTTTTTGTTCCTGACAGGAAATGTGCCTGCAGATGTACTTGATAGGTCAGTGCTGTGTTTCACAAAGTCATGGCTTGCTTGCATAGGGGGTAGAAATGTGTGCCCCCTTATTTATGTACCACATAACTGTGGTATTGTCCGTCTTTATTCATAGTTGTCCTGGATGTAGTAGGTCCTTGAAAGTTGTCAGGGCATTCTGTACAGCTAGCATCTCTTTTTGATTGATGTGAAGATGCATTTGTTCCTTAGGCCACGTGTCCTGAATACATTTTCCTGCCATGTGTGCCCCCCAGGCATAATCCGATGCATCCGTTGTTATTGTCTGCCTGGCTGTGGGTAAAGTGAAAGGCTGTCCCTTGTTGTGGTGACAGGCCTGGGCCCACCATCGAAACTCCTGTTGTAGGCAGGGAATTAAATTTACGATAGTCTCCAGGCTGTGACAATGCTGACTCCAAACACTTTTTAGATACCACTGTAGTTTCCTCATATGCAGTTTTGCATATGGAATTAGTAGAATGCAGGATGCCATGAAGCCCAGGGCCTGCAGAATTTTTCTTGCAGAGAGCTGGGTTTTTGTTGCCATCATTTGAAAGCAATGAGTCGGTTGCCTTTGTCTGTCTGGCGTGAGATAAGCCATCTGGGCAGTTGTATTTAAGCTTGCACCCAGGAATATTCTCGAGAGGGTACTAGTTTTGATTTCTTTTCATTTACTGTGTACCCTAGGCAAATTAGCAATCTTTTTACAAACGCCAGATTAGAAGAATGTCCTTGCTCTCTGCTTGAATAAGGCAATCGTCCCAAGTAGGGATATATTTGAATTCCTTTTTGTCTGCAAAATGCAATTACTGGTGCCAGGCATTGTGTGAAGACCCTGGGCGCAGCAGATAAGCCAAAGGGCAGTACAGAGAATTGGTAAAGTATTGAGCCTGCTATGAATCTGAGGCATCTTCCGCAAGATTGTCCGATTGGGACATGCAGGTATGCCTCCTTGAGGTCCAAAGTAACTAGCCAAGCCTTCTTGCCCAGCATGGGCAGAAGTTGATGTAGTGTTAACATTTTGAATTTTGGTCTCCAGGCTTTGCCCTTTCTGGGTACTAAGAAAAGTCTGGAGTAAAATCCTTGTCCCTGTTCTTGCTGTGGAACTGTTTGAATAGCTCCCATGTCCATAAGAGCAGCAATCTGGTTTTGTGCCTCTGCCCATTGGTTTTGTGGCAGGTCTGGCATGCCTTGTTTTGGAAGCGTGTGGAAGTGGAACCTGTAACCATGAGAAACAATATTCAGCACCTATTGGTCCAGGGTGACCATGTGCCACTTTGAGAAAAATGCTAGCTTCCCCCTCAGGGGTGCTGTCAAAAGGCAAGTGCTTGGCATTTGTAGAGGGAAGTCATTGGGACCGTTTCCTATAAGGTTGCGATTGGTCTTCCCCTCCTTTGGGGGCTGAAGCACCCCATTGTTTAGGTCAGTAGGAGCCTTGGGGCTGACATCTGCCTCTTGGGCGTCTATCTGCCTCTTTGTGGCCTGTCTGACACTGGAAAGGACCAATTTTCTGAAGGCCAGTTTCTGCTAAATCTAGGCGGTTGAACCTGTAAGAAAATTTCACTGTCTGCTTTGACTTTGCTTTATCCTCCATTTTCTTTAACACCTCTTCTGCCTTAACACCAAACAAAGTATCATGCTGTAATGGAGCATTCGATAATTTTACTTTAACATGGTCAGGTAAACTTTGTTCTTTCATTCAACCAAGCATGCCTACGAATAACAGAGCCTGTAACTGTGCCTCTACAAGAAGCCTCTAATGAATCAAAACCACACTGCAGAGTATGCTTTCCCACTTGTTCAACTGCATGCAATAAATCCTGCATTTCATTACTGTCAGGACCTTCCGTTTTTGAAACCATTTTCTGTTTTAACAAGGACATGAGGTACTGTTGGTATTTAAGCATGTGAAACTGACAGTTTAAAGCTCTTGCAGCTAAAGTAGCAGAAGTGTAAACTTTTTTCCCCATCTGTCCAGAGCTCTGGAATACCTATCAGAGGGGACAGGATTTTTAGCAGTGGAAGCCTTAACCCCTTTTGGACCCTGAGAAATTGTTTCTGGGTCTGCAGCGGGGTTTTTGTAAAGAAATTTATTAGAGTCAGGGACTCTGTAGTACCCGTCTGGCTTGACTGGTGCACGGGGTAAAGAATCAGGAGACAGATTGGATTCATAAAAAAACAACAATATCAAGCACAGGGGGGATAGCCAGGGGCCTGTGCTGAGGCAATAAAAGGAAGTCTGAGCCTTTTCTTGGATTCTGAATTATCCTGGCTCTCAATGGAACTGCTCCCTCAGTGTGCAGGGTTTCTCCAAAAGAATAATCCTCAGGCGGAGAAGCTGAAGGTATGGACTCTTCTGCATCAGAGTCCTCATAGGGAGGGAGAGAACATCCTTGATCAGAAGAGGAGTCATCAGAGGAAATTGAAACCTGGTCAGAGGAATCATAATCAGCGTCTTGCTTAGGCCTTTTGTCAGGAGGGGGATGGAACCCATGATTAAAGTAATTAGGTCTTTGGCATGGATGACTGTTCTGGAGAATGCTGTACTTGTTTCCTTGTCTTTAATGGTGTTTTTGACTTTGCCTTTGCTGCTGTAGTGGGCTTAAATTGTAAGCTGGTAAGGCCTGAAAACACCCTCAGAAGCAGATGCCTGCTCAGCGGCTCCAGACCCCCCATCTGAGGGTACAGTTTCCGTAGGCCCAATACCTTGTTTCCACAGGCCTCAGTGTCTCCATGTGGCTGTCTGTTATGGCCTGTGGCGCTGAGGTAGCAGGTGTCAGGAGCTGCAAAAGCGCCTCACTGAGAACTGGCGACTGGCCTAGAAGAGGCTTAGTCGGTTTTGGACCTCGGATGCCTGTCCTTTTGTCTATAAATTCCGGTTGTCGGTTGTTCCGACAGCATTATGTAATTAAACCTTCAGGCACAAGAATGTAAAGCAAAACTCAAACTGACGTTTGATAGTGCGTTTATTGAATCTAGCACAAAACCGACTAGTGACGTCGTGGTTAGGGCCTAGGCAAGGAATAGAGTGAAAGTCCTTATGAGGTATTTGCTTCCCACAAGAAATACAATTAACTTTTACTGACAGCGGTCTGGAGCAAGAAGTTTCTCCAATGGGGTACTTAGCTTTATTGAAGACTTCCGTTCTGAAACGGAATTTTGAAAATCGCAGGAGTCGGCCGACCGGCACTTGCGAACTGCTTTTGTTTCGGGCACATCGCGGCAAGAAAGACTGAAGAAAATGGAGTCTGTTGCAACTTTTATACCCCTGGCGCACTGACGTCAAGGAAGAGGCGACAGCAACTGACGCTGGACCAAGACTTTGAAACTCGGGCCGAGTGCGGGTCACCTGCCAGCAGGATAACCCCAAGTGTAACGACTGCAACAGTGAAACATGATGAACACCTGACCGTATATGCAGCCTGCACTGAAGCGTAGGTATTTCCAGCAAGATTCCCTTATTGGAATGTGCAGGTAAGCTTCAAGTCTAAAATTTCCAACCAGGCATCTTTGCTTAGCATAAGCAGCAGCTGTTGAAGTGTTAGCATTTTCAATTTTGGGATTACCAGAAAGGTGTTTAGAATAGACAGGTCCAGGATAGGATGACAGGAGCTGTCTTTTCTGGGTACCAGGAAAAGTCTTTAATAAAAACTTTGTCCCCTTTCTTCTGCTGGGACAGGTTGAATAGCCCTGATACTTAGAGAGAGAACCTGCTGTTGGGCCTCCGCCCACTGATTTGGGGGTAGGTCTGGCCAACCATTTGGGGTTGGTAGGGTGTGGAAGTGGAATGTATATCCTTGGAAAACATTATTCAAAACCCATTTGTCCTGGGTAATCGAGTTCCCAGTTTTTTTGCATGCAGGGCGCTTTCCTCCTAAGGGAGCAGGCAGTTGAGCAGGACTTGGAAGGGTTAAGGTAGTCACTGTGCCATTTTTCCGTAGGGGGTGGCTTACTACTCCCTGCTTTGGAAGTGGGAGCCCCCACTGTTTAGCCTGTGCACAGCCTGAGACTGTAACCTAGGTAGTATGCTGTTCCTGTGTTTGGACTGAAGGCCTGGAAGAGACTGGAAAGGACCAATTCTTTGAAGGCCAATGCCCACTACATTTGGGAGGCTGGCCTTGTAGGAAATTAACAGTTTGCAGAGATTTAGCTTTTTCCTCCTTTTGAGGACGAATTCTGCTTTGCTGTCAAACGAGCAGACTTGGTTAAAGGGAGCATCCAGTAATTTAGCTTTACTATGCTCTGGCAAGTTTTGCTCCTTAAACCAAGCATGCCTTCCAAGTACAGACCCAGTGATAGCAGCCCTGCAAGATGCTTCTAATGAGTCAAAACCACATTGCGAAGTATGCTTACTAACTTGTTCTGCAGAATGCATTAAAAATCCTGTAATTCTGTGTGTTCAGCAGAGTCAGGAATCAACATCCTTTTCCATTTTAGTCTCATAATATGCTGCTGGTACTTTAACATATGAAACTGGCAGTTTAAAGCCCTAGTGACCAAAGCAGCAGAAGTATATACCTTCTTGCCCAATCTGTCCAAGGCTCTAGAATCTCTAAAAGAAGGGGAAGGATATTTGGCAGCAGCAGCCTTAATGCCTTTTGGTCCTTGGGAAATGGCCTCTGGATCCCCAGTAGGATTCTTAAAGGGGAACTAGAGAGAGTCAGGTACTCAATACCAGTCAGGTTTTCTGGGAGCTGGAGGTAAAGTGTCTGGGGCCAGGTTAGATTCCAAGAAGGCATCTACAATGTCCAGAACAGGAGGAATAGGTAAAGGCCTGTGTTGGAGTAAGAATTCCCTAAGCCTCTTTTTGGAGTCAGGAGTAATCTTGCCTTTCCCAGCGGAAGTGCTCCCAAAGAGTGCAAGGTTTCACCAAAAAAAAATCTTCTGGAGGGGAAGCAGAGGGAATGGAATCCTCTGCATCAGAATCCTCATAGGTAAATAAAGGCAAATCCTAGTAATCAGAAGGAACAGAAATACTAGATTCCTGATCAGAAGAAAAAAAAAATCAGTTATAGGTCTCTGAGGGGAAGGCTGGCTTCCCCTAATTAAGGTAATAAGGTCTTCAGCCATTCTAAGCATTTGGTTTTTAGGCATATGGGCCTGAGCATGTGGTTTAGAGGTCGGTTGTCTAGGCGTGGTGCAAGTTTAAGGCCTGGATGAAAGAAGACATCAGTTTAAAATCCGTTTAAAATGCAAGTCTGTAGGCCTGAACACACCCCTCAGAAGTCGTTGCCTGCACAGTGGCTCTGGACCCATCCAACGTAGAGACATCCCGCAGGTTCCATAGTCGAAGAAGCATCTCGCAGCATACTGGAGACTCCGAATGGGTCTCAGTAGAGGAGGTAGAGGGTTATCAGGGGCTGCAAAAGCACCAGAGTACCAGCTGACTGGTGACTAGCTTAATGGTAGCATCGCCAGGAGGTTTGGACCTATGCGGTCTGTCGCTGTCTTTATCTTACATTTTTTCGGAAGATCGGTAGTCGGATGGCTTAATAAAGCCATTTCGGAGTACTGACAGAGTACCAAAATAATTTGCTTTCAAGATAGCTCGATGAATAGTTTGGGGGTTGAACAAGGCACAAAACAGTGAGGGACATTGTGGACTGAACCTAAGCAAGGAATGCAGCACGAATGAAAATATTTGAGATATTTGCTTTCCACAGGTAAGACAATTGTTAACTTTTACTGACGGTTGGAGCAAGAAAAAACACAGACCAATGGGGTATTTATCTTTTTTTTTTGAATACTTTTGTTCTCAAACTCGAAAATTTCAGGAGTCGGCCGACCGGCATTTGGGAACTGCTTCTGGCACCACATGGAAAAAAAGACTGATGTAATGGCATCGGCAACACGTTTTATACCCCTGACGACATGGAAGAGACAGCATCCGACGCAGGAATCCAAGACTCTGGTATACAGGCTGGCTGAGGGCTACCTGCAGGCAGATAACCCAAATGTGATGACTGCAACAGTGGAACACTAAGAACATCCTCTGATCCTATGTGAAGCCTGGCATAATGCACCATAGTAATTGCAACTGCCATTAGGCCAAGAACTCTTAGATAAGCCTTGTAGGACAGCTCAGACGATAAACTTGAGCCACACGACATGCAAAATGTGCTCAGAGGTCAAAGGTAATTGTCACGAGGGCTGAAGCTGCCACCTTCAATAAACATCTGAGCAACCACTGCTACAGTAGCCTTAGCTACATGGTTATACTTCGCATAGGATATAACAGCTGGCCAGCTTCCAGAGCTTAAGGGCACCTTCCATTCACCCAAATCACTATCAGCGCAAAGCCCTTCAGACCATTCATACCAAATAAAAGGGGCATGCTACAACCTTGAAAGATATTACAACTAGGTAACAAATCTTTACCCCATCACCATTATTTTTGTGCATTTTGTTTTTGGGGTGAGGAAGCAGATACTTGCAGTAATCATTTAAGTAACTACTGTTATAGCAAGTACACAATCGTACAGTTTGTGTTAATCATTTGATCACTGCTGCAGTAGTCGCAGCTATGTGGGTAGATAACCACAGCTTATACGGACTGGGAGGAGGAAGAGGAATGAGGATCCAAGAACACTTCAAAATGGTCCCAGAAAAGCTTGCTCAAGACCAGGAAAAGTAATCTAGTATATACTGCTCAGACGTACATACAGGGGTCCAAAGTTACTACTAGAATCCACAGCTTTCTATGAAGTCACCGATTAAGCCAAGGCCCTCCCTACCATAAGAAAAATAGCCAAGCTTAAAACATTTGCTGCTGAGAAGGTATTACGAGCTGCCTGGAGAATACACAATCCTTCTCTTAATTTTGTATTCTAGAAAGCACAGGGAGGTGAATAGCTTGGCTCAAGATGTACCAGGTTAACAGTTCAGGTGTAAGATTAGTTCAAGGAAACTAAGGCATGTGAGCCACCCCCTAACACTGTTCAATCCCTGCCTCCATAGTTTTTTTTAACCAGGCAAATAGAGAACACCTAGTGTCATTTCCCTGAATAAGGGAGGACCTTCCATAGACCCACAAGTCTGTCCAGCCACATATGCAGAACCATGGAAAGAATCCTCATGGAATTAATCAGGACATGGAGAGCCTCCCAGCACTAAACCAGTCAATTTGGATTAGAGGGCATAACATGTTCTCTTTTTGGAAAAGGTCACCAAGGCAATGAACAAAGGTAAAATGGTATATACCCAGGCTTGCCACCTTTAGTTGTGGCTAAAACCAGACTAAGGCATCACCTCTACCCACATCCATTCCTGCCCCCGCTCCATGCACATTCTGCCTGTTTTACATCAGCTGACTGGGACCACCCTCAACCATTTCTGATGCCTGCTTTCACCCCCATTTACTACGCTTTCCTGTCGCACAGTAAATCGACCAATTTAACAAATTCCAATAGCCAGGAGTTTACACAGTGCTTTCCGGACTACTGGACAATGTGTGTTTCCCCCCTTCTATCCAGAAATCAAACCACTGTGTGGCAACCCTATACACACCATACAACTCAATATCTCACCTCGGGCATAGTAGAAAAGCTGCGTCACCTGCTGAATTGTAAACTGTATTAACAGATAAGCAAATTAAGGGACATTACCTCCACAGAGGCCAGTCAATAGTGGAGTCTTCCAGGGTTCTGTGCTTGGACCTCTCCTGTTGAAGATCTACTTTTCTGAAGTAAAAGTAGAATATCAAACAGCTCTGGCTGGCTAAGTTTGCAGATGAGTGCAAGCTATAAGCTGTCAAACAATCCCCAAAATGACACAGCCATCCTGCAGGACATGTAGCCTCAAATAACCGATACAAAAATCATGTACTGAAACTAAATGCCAAAAAACATGTAATTTTATTCTTTGGGAAAGAATCTATTAGCGAACAAACACCAACTTCCCAACACCACATAACTGGGTCAATTTTATACAGTGACTAAATACTCATGTTGGTCAACAGTTATACTGCAGTTTCTGTACAAAGGACGGCATGCAGATCTAGGGATGTTATTGTTCCACTTCACTCAGCCCTCATTAGTCCAATCACTGGATACAATGACCCTTTTGGCATGCATCATTCTAAACACATTGGAACACCCAGAGATACCTTACTAAAAGGAGAGATAAGCCTAAATATGTCTACATGGATGGACTGCGTCACTAAACTCAGTATCTACCACCACCAGCTGCCAGAACAGTGGCAATTGCAATCTTCACAGTGCAGAATGCAACATTTCACTACAAAACTTTAATTGCCATTACTCTGATATGGCACGCAATTTGTTTCCCCAACTTAACAGCACCTTTACAATTGTTCCCAGTACTAACATCCCAAACCCCAAGCCCTCCAGGATGTTCTGTTATCAGTTTTTGGGCCACTGCTATGCTATTTTCATTTATCAATTCTCTTCCATGAGAGTTATTTAAAACACTATCTGTATGCTGACACCACCAGACAAGTCTCTGCATTTCCCAAATGAATGAAAAACTCAGGACTTCATGGTGGTCTCACCTGGAACTGGATGCATAATAAAAATGTATGCAATATAAATTCTTTGGTTATGTTATTTGGCACAAATGAGCAATTCAGTTCAATCTCTCCACATCCAGGACACTTCAACCACATTATCATGTACTGGGTCATTTAGTCCATAATTTACAGCTCACTTTGAAGCCCAAGTTCAGAGCTAAAAATCTACACAAACTAGTTAAAAGCCAGGCAATCCAGCACTGGAGCATGCCCCAGCAATTGTTTTAACTTCCACAAAGGACAGAAGATAAAAATGCTTCACCTATACTTGCTCCTCATTATTGCTTAAAAATATATATGAACAAATGACACAGTCAAAGCCACTGCCCACTTCTTCCTATACTTACAGATGTCTTACTGAATAAGCCTCCACTTAGTTTATAGCTGAGGTAGGGTGGCTGTACAGGTTTCCCATGGTGAGTATAGCAGAAACGTATATAATGTCCTATCCATTTTGAAATCGTTTTGAAATGGCTTTTCTCTGTGCTCCTGTAGCATATGCTACCAATAATTGCTCAGATTTTCTGAAAGCTTTGGTTTTGTCCAAGTAGAAGCGTAACTGTCTGTGAATGTCCAAAGAATGTAGTAGTCTCTCCCCTTTGTTCTGTGGTTTTGGATAAAAGGTTGGCAAGTGGATAGTTTGGTTTAGAGCCACACTTGATGCCTGGCCTGGCCTCCAGAATGACATCCATAACAGCTTTGGAAAGAGGCATTGCTTGCTTGACCACGGAATTTTCCATGCAGCTAGGTTTAAGGTCTTTAGCTGGCTGTGAAGTATCGGATTGTTGTGTTGCGTCAGCAAATGTGGGATTTGAAGCAAAATCCAGGGTTGTTCTTGTGCCAAGTTCTTTAAGATTGGGTACCAGTGCTGGAGTGGCCAGTCTGGTACAATCAGGATCATCTTTGGCTCTTCTTGCCTGGCTTTTACGAGTACCTTTGGAAGGAGAGGTAAAGGTGGGAAGTCGTATACTTGCAGGTTTTTCCAGCTGAATGAGAGGGCATCCACTTTTCAGGTTTGTGGATGGTTAACTCCTTGTGCAGAATTTCTATAGCTGGCAGTTCATTGGGGAAGCAAACAGATCGATGTCCGGGCTCCACCATTTTTGTGTCATCATTCTGAATATTTGTGGATTCAATTCCCATTCGTAGGGATCCATGAAGTTTCTGCTTAGGTCGTCTGCCAGTGTGTTTCTCTCCTGGCAGGAACTGCGCTTGCAGATGAACTTGGAAGTGCAGAGCTGTGTTCCACAAGGTCATGGCTTGTCTGCAGAGGGGGTAGGAGTGTGCACCCCCTTGCTTGTTTATGTACCACATAACTGTGGTGTTCTGTCTGCAGTAGTAGTTGTCCTGGATGCAGCAGGTCCTTGAAAGCTATAAGTGCATTTTGTACAGCTAGCATCTCTTTTTGATGTGAAGATGCCGGTGCTCTGCGGGCCACTCACCCTGAATACATTTTCCTGCTATGTATGCTCCCCAGGCATAATCCAATGCATCTGTTATCAGTTTGCCTGGCTGTGGGTTGCGTAAAAGGCTGTCCCTTGAGGTGACAAGCTTGAGCCCACCATCGAAACTCCTGTTGAAGGCAAAGAATTAGTGGTATAAGTTCCCAAACTTTGACAGTGTTGAGACCATACACTCTTTAGGTACCATTGTAGTTTCCTCATGCAGTCTGGCATATGGAATTAGTAGTATGCAAGATGCCATGTAGCCAAAGGCCTGCAGAATTTTTCTTGCAGGGAGTTTGGTCTGTTACCATCAATTGAAAGTATTGAGTCAGTTGCCCTTGCTTGTCTAGCGTGAGATAAGCCATCTGGGCCGTTGTGTTCAAGCTGGCACCCAGGAATATGATCTCTTGTGAGGGCACTAGTTTTGATTTATTTTCGTTTACTGTGTACCCCAGGCAACAACTTTTTTACGAACGCCAGATGCTTTAGAAGAATTGTCCTTGCTCTCTGCTTGAATCAGGAAGTCGTCCAGGTATGGATACATTTGAATTCCTTTTTGTATGCAAAATGCAATTACTGGTGCCAGGCACTTTGTGAAGACCCCGGGCGCAGTAGATAAGCCAAAGGGCAGTGCAGAGAATTGATAGTGCATTGAACCAGCTATGAATCTGAGGTATCTTCTGCAGTTGTGTCTGATAGGGACATGCAGGTATGCCTCCTTGAGGTCCAAAGTCACAAGCCAAGCTTTCTTACCCAGCATGGGAAGAAGCTGCTGTAGTGTCAACATTCTGAATTTCGGAACATCTAGGTAAGTGTTTAGAGAAGGAAGATCCAGAATGGGTCTCCAGGCTTTGTCCTTTCTGGGAACCAGAAAGTCTTGAGTAAAATCCTTGTCCCTGCTCCTGTGGTGGTACCTTTTGAATAGCTCTCATGTCCATGAGTGCTGTAATTTGTTTTTGAGCTTCTGCCCATTGATTTGGTGGCAGATTTGGCATTCCTTTTAACCTTGGAAGAGTTAAAAAGTGGAACCTGTAACCTTGAGATACAATGTTGAGAACCCATGTGATGCAATGCCAATTGAGATAGAAAAGTGCCAGTTCTCCTCCTAAGGGGGCTGCCAAGAGAGCCGTTTGGCAGCTGTAGTCGAAGTCATTGAGGCTGCTTTTTATATGGTTGAGGCTGCTTTTTATATGGTTGGGGCCTGTCTTCCCCTTCTTTCTGGCCTGGTGTACCCCACTGTCGAAGCCTTAAGGACCTTGTGCTTGACCTCTACCTCTTGGACATCTGTATCTGCCCCTTTGAGGTCTGTCTGCCCCTTTGAGGTCTGTCTGCGACTGGAAAGCACCAATTCTTTGTTGGCCAATTTCTGCTAAAATGAGGAGGCTGAACCTGTAAGAAATCCTTCACCGTTTGCATAGATTTTGCCTTATCCTCCATCTTCTTTAATACCTCCTCTGCCTTAACTCTAAACACATCCCGCTGCAAAGGTGCATCCAATAATTTTGCCTTAACATGTTCTGGTAACGTACATTCTTTTAACCAAGCATGTCTTCTAATGACAGCCTGTAACTGCTGCTCTACAGGAGACCTCTAAGGAATCAAACCCACATTGCCAAGTATGTTTTCCCACTTATTCAGCTGCATGCAATAAATCCTGCATTTCTTTAAAATTAGGAGGATCTGAATCTGGAAGCATCTTTTGTTTCAACTGAGACATCAAAAATTGCTGACATTTTATACCATGTGAAACTGGCAATTTAAGGCTCTCATTGCTAAAGTTGCAGACTTGTATACTTTCTTTCCCCATCTGTCTAATGCTCTGGAATCTCTGTCGGAAGGAGCTGGGTTTTTTGCTGATGAGGCCTTAATCTCTTTGGGTCCCGGAGAAATAGTTTCAGGGTCAGCAACAGGGCTTTTATACAGAAATTAGAGAGTCAGGGACTCTATCAGGTTTAACTGGGGCTGGAGGTAAGGAGTCAGGGTTTAAGCTGGATTCAGTGTACTCATCATCCACAATATCTAACAGTGGCAGAATAGCAAGGGGTCTGTGTTGAGGTAATAAAAGGAAGTCTGAGCCTTTTCTTGGATTCCGAGTAATCCTGTCCTTCCCAATGGAAATGCTCCCTCAGGGTATGTAAGGTCTCCCCCAAAGGAGGAGTAGTCCTCAGGCGGAGAGGCTGATGGAATAGATTCCTCAGCATCAGAATCCTCATATGGGGGTAAAGAATATCCTAGGTCTGAGGAAGAATCTGAATAAATGGACACCTGGTTGGAAGATTCATAGCCTGCATCCTGTCTGGGCCTTTTATCAGGAGGGGGATGGAACCCCAGGATCAGGGTGATTAGGTCTTCAGACATTTTTAGCATCCGTTTCTTAGGCATGGAAGCCTGTCCTGGTGAATGCTGCATCTGTTTCTTTGTTTTTAAAGGGGGGGCTAAGACTTAGCAGAGGGTTTAAATGGTTAACTGGGTAGGCCTGAAAACACCCTATGAAGCTGTGGATTGCTCAGCTACTTCGGTTCCCCCTGAAGGGTTAGTTTCCGTAGGGTGAAAACCAACAGCGTCCGAAGGCCCAGCCAGCTCCACGTGGGAGTTGGAGGCGGTCTGTGGAAGCAGTCGTCAGGGGCTGTGTAGGCACCTCGCTGAAAACCGGAGAACCGGCAACCGGCCTAGAAGAGGCCTAGTCAGTTTTGGGCCTCTGATGTCTGTCCTGGTCTTTGCACTTTTTATGTATTCCGGTCGTCGGAAGTTCCGACGGCATGGTGTAATTGAAGTTTCTGCCAAAATAATGTTGGGCAAAATTAAACAGTCATTTAATAGTGTGCTTGTTAAACCTAGCACAAAACTGACAACCAAATCCTTATGAGGTATTTGCTTCCCACAAGAAATACAATTATTAACTCCCACAAGAAATACAATTATTAACTTTTACTGACATCGGTCTGAGGCAAGAAAAAGTTTCCCCAATGGGGTACTTAGCTTTGTAGAAGGCAGTTTCTGGATTCGGAAAGAAAATCTCACAGTCGGCCGACAGGCACTTGTGAACTGCTTTTGCTTCGGGCACCGCGTGGCAAGAATGGCTGCATCTTGTATACCTGTCGCACTGACGTCAGGGAGGAAGCGGCAGCAACTGACGCCGGACCAAGACTTTGGAACTCAGGCCGACTAGGGAACTGCCTGACGGCAAGATAACCCAAGTGTAACGACTGCAGCAGTGTAACACGATGAACATCGTGTGTACACTAAAATACAAAGGATTAAAGTTTAGCACTTCGACATTTTCAGCTCCATTGCTCAGGCTTCTGCATCACCACCTTCAGACGATTTGCATAACAGCAAGATATCAAACCTGTGACCCATAAAAGGACTAGAAGCAAACCAGAGAGCTATTGAAGGCCAAGGCTCAGGCTCCTGGAAAGAAATATCAAAGTCCAACAAAAAACCGAGGTGGCAATCTGGGGGAGGAGGACCATGGGAGAAAATGCTGTGGATGGAAAACACAGATCTAGCATCATGGCATGTATGTAAAGTTTGTATCGATGCCTTTTCCATCCAAGTCAACAAATGGGCGTCACCAACTACATTTGAGTAGACTGCGACTGACCAAGTCAGAGTTTGAAAAATGTCTGGGGATATCAGTGCCCTACCCCTGAACACAAATACAAAAAATGTACAGTCCCTGGGAGGTGCTATGGAAGGATCTTTCAGAAAATGGTAGAACCAAAGGAAGCTCTCGACAGACTGCAGACCTTACCTATGAGAAGGGAGGCACTGTAGACCACACAGCAACCTTCTAAATAAAAAACACTACTGATAAAGGTCAAAGATGCAGCAGCTGCTCTAGTAGCATGTGCTGTGTTCAAGGCCAGCATTAAAACAAAAGCCTACATTCAGCAAGCCATCTGGACAAAGGACTGCATGAGGTACAAACAACTCAAGAATCAGGTAAGCTGGAGGATGTAGGCACATTAACACCGGAGAAGTCTGCAGGAAGCTTGGCAGACTGGGATCAGGTAAGCACCCTATACAGTCTTGCGTACAAATTGCTTCCAATGCAGAATGTTTCCCAACTGAATGATTCCTACAGACAAGCACAGATTGCATAATGAGTCTCTTGCTTGGACAAGGGTTTCTTTCATGACAGTTACAAGCCAGTAGGTGACAAAATGCCTGGAACCCCTTCAGTCTGAACTTTACAGCTACCAGTGTCATATATTCAGTGAACACCCACGGGCTGTGGTGAGGCCAAATGAAACTGCCCTAAAATTAAAGCATCTGACTCCCTGACAGAAGTGTAGGTACTGACTGCTTATCTTGATAGTAGTCACCCTGAGAGGTTCAATGAGTAAAAATCACCCTTCCTTCGAGGCAACATAAAACAGACACCATTCAAAACTTGTTTCACAAAGGTGTTACCTGTCTGAGGAGCAAGGTTTGCTAGATGTCCCCATTCTTCGTTTGGGGAGGAACAAATTGAGCAGCAAGCTTCCAAGAAACAGCTTTCCAAGTGTAAAAACTGAAACATAAAATGTGTAAATGTGAAATTGTAAACTAGGATAAAACTAGGTTACTACCTAGCAAGTAAACTGCCTAGATGCTAAAGAAATATGAAGAACCTGAAAGGAGGAAAAAAAGAAAAGGGGGGGGGGGGAGAAAAAAGGGAGAGCACACTACTTGGGAAGAATCCTGCAGCTGTTCAGCAAAAAATCAGTTCAAGCTTCAGCTTTGGTTCAAAAGATGGCTTCTAGTAACTTAGAGGAAGCGATTAAAATAAATTCAAGGAGTATCAACAAACAAGAGGTTGGAAAACAAACTACTTTAAGCTAGCTACTCAGATGAACTGAAAAATGCAAAATTCAGAAACTGAAATAAAGAGACTGAAACAGTACGAAGCTTCAAAACTAGCTGTACCAGAAAAACAGAGAAGCAGACTACATTTTTATGAAAGCACAAACAAGGAACTGGACTGGTGCTGCACAGCAGGATTTGTTAATTGGAAGGGCACAAGCACCAAACCTGGCCATGAGAAAGCAACTAAGACTTACATTAGTAAAAATGCAATCATACCAACAGAAAGTTGTGGCAGAAAGGAAAAGTTTCAAAAACTGGAGATAGCAGTGTATTTGCGGAAATGATTATTCACCACCTATCAAGGAAAAGCAAATTTATCTCAGCAATCAGGGAAGGTTGAGAGGCAAGTGGGAGATTCAAGCTACTGAATCCAGCCATCTTTGGAACTTTTCCTAGAAGGTCAGAGACATTTATGGAGGAAAAAGTATATCCAACAAAAAAAACAGCAAGTAGAAATGAACCATGCTCATTTTTCTAACAAAGCTTATACAGAGACTTTGCTAACTTACTTTCCCAATGCTAGAAAGGAAAAACAAGAGAAAGCACAGGACATCACTAGAGAGTACCGCAGACTTGGAAAATGGAGATCAAGGATGACCACCAGCAACAATGAAAGTAGTTAATAAAATGGAGACTAGAAAGCCGCAATCACATTTGTGAACTATGGCTTGCATTATTTTATATTTGTCACTGGTCAATACTGCCATATTTCAAGACTGCCTGGGAGAAATAAAACATTAAGTCCAACATGTACATTAGCTTCTAAAGTGGATCCATATACAGTGAATCCTGTGACAGGACAAAGGAAAGAGGTTGTTACTTTGAAGCAGGTGCATTTGGCTGGGGATGAAATGCTTGTGAGTTGCACTCTGAATATGGAATATGGGTTGGATCTCCTCAATGTTGATGGGGAGAGCTTACCAAGAGGTGCCCGAGAGTAGAAAGCATATATACTGGTGTGGACTTCGGTTCTAGAAGGTAATGAGAGCTGGTTCTAGGAGGTAATGAGAGCTGGTGTGGCTTGTTAGAAGAGTCCATTTTACAGTGAGCTAATCGAAGGAAGGACACTTGGTAAACTTGGAGCTATAACATTAAGTATCCTGTTTTTTTGTTTATTTTGTTCTTTATTTCTTTGTTTATAGCACTTTGTGTACTGTGTATTTTTTCTAGCTAGTTTCACTGTGTGTGAGGTATTAACTGGAAATTGTCCACTCAAGCATCTGTTGGGTTGTTAACTTGTTGCAGTTAAACTCTTTTTTCTAGTGGCTCCTTTAGCTGTTTAAAACTTTCATTTAAAGGCTCACTGCTGCTTTTCAGCTGTAACGTTTCTGCAGTTTCTTTCCCACCCTCCCTCCCTGTTGGTATAGTGTTTTTATAGTTGGTGGCTTTGCAGTTGCCCGCCCCTAGTGTAAATATGATCTGGGACACTCCTCCCAGTCTAGTGTCATTACCTCATTCGATCCAGTACAGGGAGAGCATTTGAGAAGGCCAATCAGCTTAGTTTCTGCTACTCCTTTCTCTCTTTCCACACAAAAAAAAAAAAAAATTATTTGCTTTTACTGTATTTGTGTTTTTTCCTACTTTATTTTGCTTTTGCGTCATCTTAAAAGTACTCAATTGTATTTATTACTGCTTGGTGTAACTCATTCTAAGCCTTTTAGTTTAAGCACCTGGGCTACAGACCAGTTTTACATTAAGAAGGGTTGTGGTCTGCACTGTAGTGGCAGAACAGGTAGCTTACATCCTTCTAAGTTGGGAACTGCTGATAGAGGGCTCAGTGTCTGTTATTCTAAAAGAGTATTAACTCTGGTTTAAGCACTTGGGCTTGAGGCCAGTTATTTTATATTAAGAGAGTTCGTGTTCTGCACTCTTGTGGGAAGAGAGGCTGGACTCTGTCCTTCTGAGCTGGGAATTTCTGGTTAAAGACTTACAGTGCCTGCATATTTGAACTGCTTCTTACTGAAATTGGTACACCTTGTTTGCTGTAGCATAGACTAGACCCGGGCCTGCTGAATCTAGCTTTGTTTGTATAACTTGAACACTAATCCAGGCATTCTTTAAAGTATTCAGTTGTATTTATTACTGCTGGTAGTAACTTGATTAAAGTGTAGCTATCATTCTAAGTCTTTTGGATTAAGCACTTGGGCTTCAGACCAGTTGTTTTACATTAGGAAGGTTTGTGGCCTGCACTGTGGTGGCAGGACAGGTAACTTACATCCTTCTAAGTTGGGAACTGCTGATTGAGGGCTCAGTGTCTGTTATTCTAAAAGTGTATTAGTTCTGGTTTAAGCACTTGGGCTTCAGGCCAGTTATTTTACGTTAAGAAGGATTGCGGTCTGCACTCCTGTGGGGAGGAGAGGCTGGACTCGAGCAGGGAATTTCTGGTTAAAGGCTTATAGTGCCTGCATATTCTAACTGTTTCCTACTGAAATTGGTACACCTTGTTTGCTGTAGCATAGACTAGATCCAGGCCTGCTGAATCTAGCTTAGTTTGTATGCTTGTTGTTTATTTCTCTGAAACGCTAATTCCACCTAAACGCGGCCTTTTAGCACTTCTGTGGATCTCTGGTGATATCTGCACTGCTTACTGTACTTATTTCCTTGTTTCACTTGAAAGAAAGTTACTGTTTGTCGCTTTTGCATTTAAGTTACCTGTAACACATTGCATTTAAGTTACCTGGCACTTGCTCACTAAAGCAATTATATAAGTCCGCTCTAAACAATTAAAAGCACTACACCCTCACAAACTCCCCTTGAGTACCTTGTTCCCCATTGGCCCTTTTTTTCAATTATAAAGGAATTCCCAATACTATTCTAGCATGTCCAAAGGTCAGTTGTCAATCTCCTCTCCGGTCCAGCTGGTGAATCTGGGAATCTTGAGGCAATGTTACAACTGCCTCATGTACACAGTCAACCCTCTCCTCCTCCCAACAAATTCCAACACATGTGAGAGATGCAACCATATAGCCAAACTGGAGGCTAAGCTCTTTCAACTCAGTACTGGCGTAACCAGTCAGGAGGAGAAGGATACCACACACTACAATTCCAGTCTCACATAGACCTACCACGACGACAACAAACCAAACACATACACACAAAAACATACTCCGAGGCTCTAAATAAAAATCTGCCTAAGCAGCAGAGACTTCCAAAGCAGACACCCAAGCAACCGCTACCCCAAAACAAAACACGTGCAACATAGCTCACAAAGCCAGTGTGCCGAACAGTCATAGCCCTTAAGGCTAAACAACACACCTGATACACTTGTAATAGACTATAGTCAGGCACACTGACGTCCCGCTCACCAGGCTGAACAAGAAGGTCACTGAGCTGCCTGTCTGGCGCTAGGATCCGCCACATAACACAAGCACTCAGGTCACTCCAAGGCAAGTACAAATATGACTGTCATTGTCCATGCTGGTGTGAATGACCCGAGACGTACCTCCCTGGACTACATGGAGAGACAGCGCTCTGAGCATGTAGCCCAGGCCGGTATGACCCTGACCTTGAGTAGCATCTTACCCTCACCAAGAATGATGCCACAATATGAAGACAAGATGATAAATTTCAGCAATTGGCTTAAGTGTTGGTGTCATTCAAAGGGGAACCAATGCCTGTCAGCCTGGGATGACATGCTCGACAGGCCACGATGCTACGCTAGGACGGCTTGCACCTGTCACCCCTGGGCTTTCGGATATTGGCAAAGGCTCTTGCTACCCCCATAGTGCCTTTTTTAGGCAAGGCTCAAGAGACAAACCCACCTCCATAGGTATCACAAGGGATAAGAAACTACGAGTAATGCTACTTAACGTCAGAAGTCTAAACCTCAAGATGCACGCACTCGAAACTCTCCTTAGCATGGAGAACATCGATATCTGTGCAGTAACAGAAACCTGGTTCAAGGCTCCCAAGAGCACCCCAGCACTACCAGGTTATACCTCATACCATGCTTTTCGGCCCCAAAACTTGGACCGAACCACAAAAGGAGGGGGAGTATCAATATTCGTCAAAGATACCCACACCTCCAGGTTGGTGGCACAGCACAAAGCATCAGAGACTAGGTTGGTGGCACAGCACAAAGCATCAGAGACTATGTGCAACTAACTGTGGGTAAAACTGCCTTCCAGTTTATAGCCTGCTACAGACCCCCCTCCCCCAAACAGGAACCCCACTCGGCCTTCCTGAGAAAACTGGAAAATATGAAGGTGTCTCCAAACACCATTATATTGGGCAACTTCAACTACCCAAACATAGACTGGGAGCATTACTCTAGCTCCAACACCCTAGCCCAAAGGTTCCTAGAATTTATAAACTCAAATGCTATGGAACAACTTGTTACCACTCCCACAAGGGGGGAAAACATACTGGACTTGATCATCACCAACATGGGGACACTATGCTCCAGACCAGAAGTGTACCCCTCACTGGTAAGATCAGACCATAAACTAATCTCACTGGATATTCACATCCCGGCCCCACCCCCTGCCCAGAAAACCTCTCCTTAGCATGGAGAACATCGAAACTTCTCTAAAGCAAATTTCAAACGCCTCAAAACCGAGGCGAAATCCTTCAAAGCCCCCGGGCCTGTGGAAAATACGGCCCAGACCACAGAATCCTTTTATAAACGCATTCGATGAACACCTTCAGGAATGCATGGATCATGCAATCCCAAATAAAACCAAGACCCAATCCTCCAAAGGCAGACGTCCTGTCTGGTGGACCCCAGCCATAAACAAACTATACAATAGAAGGAGAAAGCTACTACATGAGCAAAATCCCAAAAAGGGAAGGCATCTCTGATCAGTATTAGCAAAAAACTACGGGCACTCATAAAATCGTCTAAGGCCAGCTTGAGAGAAAAATTGCACAGGACACTAAGGATAATCACAAGGATTTCTTTAGTTATGTTAGGAACCTGGGTGGGAATTCCCAGATATGCTCAGAATTAGTCCAAAATGACAAAAATACACGGAGCCCACAGACCTTGCCAACATCCTAGCTGACAGGTTCAGAGCAAACTCCCCCCCCCCCACCAAAAGGGCAAATATCTATCCCAACAGAGTGCTGCCCCCCTGACATCTCAGATGCTCAGGTAAGAGCCGCCACCACCAAAGCAAAAAAAACAGCATCAATGGGACCAGATGGTGTCCCGGGCTGCGTCCTACATGAACTCCAAAAAGAGCTAAACCCAAACATAAAACTACTGTTCAATCTTAGCCTTACTACAGGATATGTACCCAACGAGTGGCGTACAGCAACAGTGGTCCCTCTCCACAACGGAGGTGCCTCAACAGATCCTGGTATCGCCCCATAAGCCTGACTAGCTTGATCTGCAAAGCTATGGAAAGGATCATCATGGACCTCATAAAGATATTGGGGACCTACAGACACTGGATCCTACCCAGTTTGGCTTTAAGGGCAGATCCTGCCTATTAAACCTGGTCGATTTCTTTGAAACTGTCACAAAGGCCATTGACGAGGGGAAGGTGGTCCACACAGCCTACCTGGACCTCGCAAAAGCCTTAGATACAGTACCCCACTCGGGCATTATAGATAAGCTCACCAGCTTAAATATAAACCCCTATGTCACTAGATGGGTTGCAAACTGGCTCAAGGACAGAACCCACATGGTTAGAATTGTTGGAGCCATGTCAGACTCCAAACCAGTTACAAGTGGCGTCCCACAAGGCTCAGTCCTGGGACCTCTCTTGTTCGGTATATATTTCTCGGCGGTACAGGCCAACACGGAAGGACTGTGGCTGACCAAGTTCGCAGAGGACTGCAAACTGGGCGCCATAATCAACTCTCAGCCGACACACGCATCCTCCAAAAGGGCCTCATAGAAAGACAACTGGTGCCAGAGCCATGGCCTCAAGCTAAACGCCAAAAAGTGTATAGTTATCCCCTTTGGCAAAAACAAAGTGCCCTATGTGGTAATCCATTAAGTACAGAAGTCGTCATTAGGGACCTGGGGACCAAAGTTGATAGCAATCTCTCATTTGACAACCACGTGGCCAAAGTGGTTAGAAAAACATTTTATATAGCCCACCTAATCATGAAGGGATTCACATCTAGATCAGGGGATGTCATTGTGCCTCTTTACTCATCTCTCATCAGGCCCATAATGGAGTACAATGCCCCTTTTGGGATGTACCTTACCAAACACCTGCAGCAACTGGAAAGACCCCAAAAGTACCTCACCAAGAGGATCAAAGGGCTCAAACAGATGCCATATGCTGCCCGGTTAAAGAAACTCCAGCTCTACTCAGTGGCATACCACCTGCTCAGAGACTCTGTGCCTGACGTATAAAGCCATGTCCAACCGGGAATTAATGGACATGCTGCACCTCAGAAAATCCAAATCCCATCGAGCTACGCGCTCGAGAGACTTCAACCTCAGCACTGAAATAAATAGGACATGCTGGAGGGACAGATTCATAACCCAGAGGCTCCCTTCACTCTGGAATAAAATCCCAGTCCAGGTTAGGCAGAGTCCCACATTGACTCTTCAAGAGGAATCTTGAGTGGATGGGAGATCGTAGGTTTACCCCGGCTATCACTTGTGTCACTGTCAGAGGCACAGTATACTAACCTCAAAAAAAGGCATAGCAAAATTAATTTAAAATGGGTGGCGAAAGCCAAACACACTCTGGCTAGGCTTATAAATGCCCTAGGGCAGATAACCTAGTATGAACCTATGAACCTCAGACTTCATAAAAACCTTGTATAACCTATGAAGAGAGTACACATGTGGAGTTGGGAGTAGTTTTGTAGAGTTGGGAACCTAAAAGTAGGTCTGTTTTAAGGGGAACCATTTGGCTTTTTCTAGGATACAGTGAATGCTTAGGCAAGTTTGCAGTTCAGAAGTTGTTAGATGGCCTGGAGTGTAGCAATATTTTTTTGGCGGTAGAAGCAAAAATTGGGAGTCCATATTCAAGCTGGGAAAGGGGAACTTTGCCAATGCCTGCTCTGGCTGGGAGATTTCTTTGGCTCTGTTTGTCTATATGTTCCACAACAATTAAGCCACAGTTCTTGGTATTTAAAGGTGGAGGCTGTGTCTGTGAATGGGGTGTGTGGTTAGGCAATAAAGCCAAAAACTTGTGGTTCCACAGCTTTGTTTCTAGTACGGAGTTTTCAAAAAGCATAACTTTCATCTTGGTAGGTTGAGTAGTTTATGGTCTGAGCCAATGATGGAGCTCACAAGTCTGAAAAGACTTGGCAATAAATGTGTGAAAGTGACCCGATCATTAAGTGACGAGGTTATCAGCATGTAGAGGATAATGAAAAATGGGGTGGGTGACAATAGGTTAATGAATATGGTGAAAAGGTGGGAATACTGGTCTTAAACCTTTGGTAACAAGTGCAGATTATGACTGAAGGATCCCATTTTAAAGCAGAATCTGTCACTAAGTCTTTAAACCAGGGAGTGGTGGAATCTGGACAGAACTTTCTTTTTGGAGAAGATGGTGGTTAAGGTCAAACACCTTTATTGGGACTATAAACAGAACACCTGTGAGGGGACCACTATTAGAGTTTAGCAGGATATCACTCCAGGTCAGAAAAAGTGGCAGAGAACACTATGAACTTATGATTTGCTAAACTGGTGGGTGGATTTTAAAGCATATACCCCACATTATGTCAATGTTTGTTTAAAAGGAAACTAAAGGGTAAAAAAGGAAGCAAACAATTTTGCTCTTAATATACTGGTGTAAAAAAGTGCTTGTTACATTGTAAAACAGTTTTGTATAGTGAGCAGTTGGGTATTTTAAACATGGGAGGAAGGTAGACTTTCCAGTGACGTGTCTGTACAGAAGCAAGTATAGGTTGATGTAGCAATCTTGGGCTGGAGTACTAAATGTGTGTAGAAGATACCTTCATTTGTTTTCACAAGGGTGGAGGTGTACATTAAAGTCCTTGACTTGCGCTACACACTTTTGTAAACAAATCTTAAATAAAACAAAATGTAAGCCATGCAAGAGACTTAGCATTTTCATCTGCAAATATATCAGCAACACCCCCATCAGCCAATGCTCTCACAGAGACGAAGTATGCAGCTGAAGGTAGTTAGGAGAATTATGTACAGTCTGTTCCAAGTGAAATTAAAGATTCCTTCATTCCATTCACAAAGATCCCTTCATGCATTTGCAAAAGCTATTTTCCCTCATTACTACTTGGATATAAGCAGTCTTCAGGTGTAAGCAACTACATCTTGAGAGCTCTGAACATTCTTTGCTGAGGGTGCACAAAGTTTAAAGGTACAATGTCAAGCTACTCAGTGAAAAAAAAAAAGTTTTGAAATTATGGATGCAACAGCACTGCTGAGAAGACCCAGCTGGTAAGAAGAGAGCATGCAAATCTGACAGAGAAAGGAATAAAACAGGTAACACTACGTAGGGGCACAGAAAACGCATAAAAAGTGGTTGGGGACTGGCAAAGAAAGCAAGGTATTGCAATCAAATAGAAGGGGAAAGGTAAAAGTGGGATAAGGCCAAAACTGTTTTTGCACTGCAAGTTAGAGACGGACAGCAATCCAGGAAATAGGACAGGGAGTCTTAAAAGAAAGACCATCCTTGCAGACTTTAGTTGAATCTAGAACAGATGCTGGTGTTAAGGGGATAAGTAGGGCATTTAAAATACGGCATAATTCTGTCTGAAGCGTTTTGCAAAAGTATTTTTATACCCCAAGCAGACTTCAAAGATCACTTCCTCAGGTAGAGAGCAAATGTTGGAGGTGCAAGGAGAAAGAGGCAGCTAGGAACACGTTCTGAAAACAAGCCCACCAAGCCCATACGGACTTGTCAGAAATACTGTGAGCAAATGGCTGTAATCAAGAAATTACTTTTTAGCTGAAGCCACAGATCTGAATCGTGAAGACATACTAATGCACAAAGTTTAATTCTGTAAGCTACCAAAAACCATTACTAGAAAAGGGAAAAAATTTGAAATTATAAAAACTGACAACTGAAGAGGGATCTTTTGAAGACAGAAGCAAAATTACAGAACTTAGGAAAATATGCACAATTGTTCAGGAGTGAGTTAGTTTTAAGGGAAGGCAGGAAACAGCGAACTGAAATTCAGTTAAAGGAAAAAATGTTTCTATTAATGAACGAGTGCCCATGTAAGTGATAATTTAATTCTGAGTGGACTCTAGATCCCTTTTAGTCTGGTGGGAACTCCTGGATGACTCGCTTGCTTAGTGGCTTTAAAATGAGACAGAATGACAAAACACTGGTAATAAATCTCTGTACCCATGAGTCTTGTGAGATGGCTGCCCAAGAGTGCAAGTGTAGAGACAAGTATCCTACAACTGCATGTAGCTCAGAACAGAACAAACATCCGTGATGAGTACGCCCACTTCACAAATATTCATAAACACTGAAAGGGTTCGTCGGTGAATGGGCCTCAAAACCCCTGTGTGTTGTGGACCACCGCTGCCTCTAGGGAGAGAACCATTTGCATTCCCCTTTTGCACAGTCCACCCCCCCCCCCCAATCTCCATGAGTATCGTAAAACCATGGGACTTCAGAAAACAAAAACTTTTCTACCCCGTAAGTTGCAGGAAAAAGATGGCCAGAGTACAGGAAGTCTGAAGGCAGAAAAGTTCTTCCACTCAGTCTGATCTGGTACGCGACTTACCCTGGGTCCAGAGAGCAGATCAAGAGAGGCATTCAAGAAAAAGTCAAATTCCTCCACAAACTCACAAATACATACAGGCACCGAGTCAGATATCAATCCTGGTACCAGACGCCCAATGCCATGGATGACTGCTACAGAATAAGAAGTTTACGGACACATCTGAGCAGATTGGATGGTAGCCAATTTCCACCACCAGCAATTTCCAAGACTCAACAATCCTGGTACTAGAGAGAAGCAGAGACCTAGACTAAGTGGCTCTACAGACAAGTCAGGTGGGCCATGTAGCTCAGAACAGAGCAAACATCCGTGAGGATTACACCCACTTCACAAGTCCACACCAAAGATGCCCTGTTCAGAGATTAAGGAAACTTTCCAGACAGTTCCATCTTGGTGGTTGCAGCCACCAGAATACCACCTACAGGGGTCCCCCTTACTTTAGTGTCCTGTCTAGAACAAAATAATATTTCCAAAACATATCCCAGCTCCAAAGAACACACAGATGTCAAGGGCAGTGGCACTGACAGGAATGGCTCAGTCTGAGTCAACCCTTGGACCTAGCACAAACCTTTCAGTGCCACAACCAGTTGAGATTCAATGTACTCAGAGACAAGAGGTCCAGACTATAAGCTCCAACAGGGGTACCACATGGGGAGCACCAATATCTAAACTACATCTGAAGGCTGGATTAGAAGAGGAGATACCAAAACCACAGGTCCAGAGCCCCAGGGCAGGGGGTGCTCGAGAACCCCTAGCTGAATCTGTGTTTTCAGAAGTTCATCATTCTGTCCACATCTGCTTCTGTGAGGCTCCTCAAAGACTGCACTGATCTAAAAGGAAGACCAGCAGAGTGTGGTCTTGAGCTCAGATGCAGAGCCATCAGATATGTTGAGGCTCTGGGAAGAAAAAAAAAATCAGGCCCAAGCACCAGAAATGGTCTGGGGCAGAAGTCAAAGAGGGGGGATGAGAAACTGCTGGAACAAACCCCAAAAGTGAAGGGAATTGAGTGTATTTTTCCTTTGCCTTCTCCAAACTATGAGTCTAGATTTTTGGGGGGGGGGGGGTTGAGGGGAGCCAGATAATTGTCCAGGTCTCTCAATGACAGGGAAGGTCCTTTAAGTTTAGGCCACTGCTCGGAAAGGGCTCAAGGCTTTCGCAAGTGAGCATCCACAAAGAACAAGCACACCCAGACGTGTAATGAGCAGAACTTTGTGCCTTCATTTCAAGCACTTTAAGCCTGATGCCTTGTCAGACATCCTGCAGACAAATTACCCCAATACACACAAGAAAAGCCCATATTAAACAGACAATGGTTGGGGAATATTCTCACAACCCACACACCAAGACCTATCTAAAAAAAGTGGAAGTAGAAAATATATGGGCTTTTGCAACTTGGAAGAGCTGCAGATGGCAGAAACTTGTATGAAGCTGCCAACTATGGGAATAAACTATTAAAAAAACTCAAGAAGAAAGGTAAGCAGAGGTAGTAACTACCTCAAGAAACTGATTCTTAAACAGAAAAAATACACCACTTATCTTTTGACAAGGACACTGCAATGAGCACTTGGTCTGCAAAGAAGATCTGAAGGACTGGTGAGATGTTGGTGCATCACAGAAGAGGAGCCACCTGAGCCTTAGAGCAGAAAATAGTGCTAAACTGCTGAAATTTGATCTGTTCAGATCAGACACTCATTTTCAGGGAGAATGAAAACACACTGGATCCAGATGACTACAGAATACTAGTGCCAGTGGTGTCAAATTTTAGCCTTAAGAAGTTAATGCATGACAAATCTCAACCATGCAACTCATTTAAAGCTTTCTCTGCTTGGTGGTTAACATGCCTTGCTTCTATTAACTGTTATATGCTCTTGCCGATTTGACCACACAATATTAAGTCAATGATAAGGTACTACAAAATACCAAATGAATTGGTAACATAAAAATCCTTACTTCTAGGAGCAAATATGAACTACACAACCAAAAAGAAAAATTCTCAGCCTGCGTGCACGGAAAACTAGTTCATTAACAACCATATTTTTAGCAAACATTTCTGTGTGGCATTACAAGAGAATGGTTTTAATTTCATGTTAAAAAACAGATTCACAGTGAGACAATTTGAAGTCTTATGAAGTATACTTCAAAGAATGACAAACCAGAAAAATCCAAATTATGTACAAGTCTCAAAAATGTAGTAATTGTTTAACAGGTCTTACAAGACAGCCCCTACAACAGCCGTGCAATACTTCCCCCCCCCCCAAAATTTTAACTGTACAAAGCAAGAACATTTCAGCTCTGAAAAAATGTTTCAATTAAGTCAGTTCCTTAAGCACTTTTTTGAAGGGCAAAATGCTATATGCTTCTTCTGCACGATTCCTTCTGTCCTCTGAAATATGTAGTTTTGCTGTCGTGACAGCAAACTTTATGAAAGCAAAGGCTGCATCTTGCTTCCATGCTATTTCTAATCAAACCTCCACTGCCAGTACAAACCAACATGCAGAAAGTACAGTTTTGTACCTACCATAAATGTAGATGTCCGAACAGGATAGCATCTGCAGTCCTTACAAATGGGTTGTCCTGTCGTCAGGCAGCCCTTCGGTCGGCCGGATTCCAAAGTCTGGGTCTGGCCTCGGCTGGTGTCGCACTTCACCTGACGTCATAGCTGCAGTTCTTCGGGTATAAAGGCATCAGCCGACGCCATTTTCCTCAGTTTCTTGCCCCAGATGCCAGTTGCCCTCTTGGATAGCTAATTTTTTGGATAAATGCCAATGTTTCCAAAAGGTAGAAGGCAAACAAAAAATAAGCATGTATGTACATATATACAAACAAATACACCATAAGAGATCCCCCCCCCCTAGCTAGCTATTAGGTGGGCAAATACCCTAGGAATACCACAGAGGGGAAGGAGGGTGGGTAATCCTGACTGCAGATGCTATCCTGTTCGGACATCTACATTTATGGTAGGTACAAAACTGTACTATGTCCTTCAAGGATGCATCTGCAGTCCTTACAAATGGGTAGAATACCATAGCCAAACTAGGGGAGGAGGAAGAAGAAATTATGGTGTAGTTAGGATCCCTTGCAAAACAGCAGTGGCAAACCCTGCTCGGGATCTAGAGTATAGAGGTAAGTTATAATGCTTGGCAAATGTATGCACGGAGGTCCAAGTAGCAGCCTCTATAATGTCCTTGGTAGCCACTCCTCGTAAGAAAGCTGTGGTAGTGGCTGTAGCCCTTGTAGAATGAGGCCTTATGTTCTGTGGGATTTGTTTTCCATGGTAGGAGTAACAGAATCTAATGCAATTTCCTATCTACTTGGAGATTGTCTGTTTGGAAATTGCTTTTCCTTCCTGCTGCATATGCTACCAGAAGCTGGTCAGTTTTTCTATTGCCCTTGGTTCTGTCCAGGTAGTAGCGCAACTGTCTATGTACATCCAAGGTATGCAGCAGTCTTTCCCCCCTGTTCTGTGGATTGGGAAAGAAGGTAGGTAGGTGGATTGCCTGGTTTAGAGACACTCTGGATACCACCTTAGGCATAAATGTAGGATTAGTTCTCATGGACACCATCTTGATGGAAGATTAGGAAGGGTTGTTACTGCCATTAGAGCCTGTAGTTCCGAAACCCTTCTTGCTGAAGTAATTGCCAGCAGGAAAGCAGTTTTCCAGGATAGGTGTTGAAGATCTGCTGTTGCTGCTGGTTCGAAAGGGGGGAGTGTCAATTTTTCTAGCACAAAGTTCAAGTCCCATGCTGGTAATGGTGGTTTCCTAGGAGGTTTTACATTCTTAATTCCTCTCAGAAACTGCCTGAGTAGAGGATGTGAAAAGACAGGGGGATCGAAGCTGTATTCTGCAGAAATAGCTGATGCATGTATCTTGATGGAGGAATAGGACAGGCCTGTATGGAGAAGCTCTGCCAAATACTCCAGGATGTTGGCAATGTCTACCTTTGACACATCTTTCCCCCTTTCAGTACTCCAAATGAGAAACCTTTTCCATTTTCCTGCATAGTTCCTTCTTGTTGAAGGTCTGCGGGCCTCAAGGATAATGTCTTTACATAAGAGCAACTAACCCAGATTTATTAATGTTCCAGGCAGTCAGTTGCAGAGTTTTCAGGTTTGGATGCAGGATGTTGTAGTCGTTCTGAGTTAACATCAAAGGAATCAGGGGTAGTGTCCACGTTTTCCCCAGAGACATGCTACTCAGTAATGGATACCAATGTTGTCTTGGCCAATCTGGAGCTATCAGAATTATCCTTGGACGTTCCTCTGATTTTCAATAGTACCTTGTGCATCAAAGGAAGAGGTGGGAATGCATATGCTGTCAGGCCTTTCCAACTGAAGGATAGAGAGTCCACCTTCCAAGCAAGTGGGTGGTATGTCCTTGTGCAGAATTTCTTGAGCTGGTGATTGAGTGGGGATGCGAATAGGTCTATTTGTGGCAGTCCCCATTTCTTTGTGATGGCCTTGAATATGTCCGGGTGTAGCATCCATTCGTGAGCATCAGAGGTAGTTCTGCTTAACATGTCTGCTAGGATGTTTTCTTTTCCCGGTACAAATATTGCCTGTAACTGAATGTTGTAAGTCAGAGCCAAATTCCATAGGTCCAGAGCCATTCGGCATAGAGGGTATGAATGAGTGCCTCCCTGTTTGTTGATGTACCACATGACTGTGGTGTTGTCTGTTCTTATCAATTGGCCTTCTTGGAGGAATGGTCTGAAATTCTGGATTGCTAGTTTTACTGCAAGCATTTCTTTTTGATTTATGTGCAGGTGCAGCTAATCTGGAGTCCATAAGCCTTGTATGCACTTGTCCAGCATGTGGGCCCCCCAACCGAGGTCTGAAGCGTCCGTTGTGATGGTTTGGCTTGGCTGAATGCTGTGGAAGGGCAAACCTGGGTTTGACTGGCATGCCTGAGCCCACCATAGGAACTCTTGTTTCAGGCATGGAATTAGTGGTATAGTCTGGCATGGGGGACCAGGATTATGCAGGATGCCATGAAGCCCAAGGCCTGCAGTACTTTCCTTGCTGTTAGTTTGTTCTGTTTTGTTAATGCCAAGAAGTAGAGAGGAAGTTGTTCTTGTTTTTGTGCAGTTAGGAATGCCATCTGTTTTACTGTGTCCAATTCTGCACCCAAGAAGGTTATTGTTTGGGATGGTACCAGTCTTGACTTTTTTAAATTGACTGTGTATCCCAGGGCTTGTAGTAAGCAAATGACTCTTTGTAAATCTTGTCAGCTTGTTTTTGTTGTCCGCTTGTATCAGGCAGTCGTCCAGGTATGGATAAATTTGGATTCCCTGAAGCCTGCAGTGAGCTATTACTGATGCCAGGCATTTCGTGAACACTCTGGGCGCAGTAGATAAGCCAAAGGGCAATGCTGAGAATTGATAATGCTCTGATCCTGCAAGAAATCTGAGGTATCTTCTGCAATTTGGTCGTATGGGGACGTGCAGGTATGCCTCCTTGAGATCTAGAGTTACCAGCCAATACTCCTTGCCCAGCATGGGAAGAAGTTGCTGTAGGGTCAGCATTTTGAATTTTGGAACAATGATGAATGTGTTTAAAGCGGACAGGTCGAGAATAGGCCTCCAATTTTTCTCTTTTCTTGGTACCAGGAAGAGTCTGGAGTAAAATCCCTTGCCTTGTTCTGTAGGTGGTACCCTTTCCACAACTCTCATCTTTGCTAATTGAGCTATTTGTTTTAGAGCTTCTGTCTTTTGATTTGGTGGTAGGTTTGGCATTCCTCTTTTTACTGGTAAAGTGTGGAAATGGAACCTGTAGCCTTGGTCTATAGTTTGCAAAATCCACTTGTCTCTTGTGATATAGTGCCAGTTTTTTGAAAATAGGGCTAGCTTTCCGCCTAAGGGTGCTGCTATTTGTTCCCTGGTAGGCGGTATCAGAGCCAAGTCACTGTGATTGTCCTGTTGCAGTGGTAGTGGTTGTGTCTGTGCCTCGTTGGTTGTTGCCTTGCCACTGGCGTCCCCTGTAGGCACCTCCTCTGGATTGATTTCTGCCTCTTGAATGCCTATTCCTGCCTCTCTGAGTTTTAGAGGAGTCTGGAAAGGACCAATTTTTGGAAGGCCAGTTCCTGCTAAACCTTGGGGGCTGAACCTGTAAGAAATCTTTCACTGTTTGTACAGATTTTGCCTTCTCTTCCATTTTCTTCAGTACCTGTTGTGCAGGAGAACCAAACTGACCTTATCCATAGGAGCATCTAATAGTTTTGCTTTAACATGATCCGGTAAGACCTGTTCTTTCAACCATGCATGCCTTCTTATAACTGTGCCAGTCATGGCTGATCCAAATGAAGCCTCCAGTGCATCATAGCCACATTTTAAGGAATGGTTACTGACTTGCTGAATGTTATTCACCATTTCTAGAACATATTTCTTATCTAAGGAATCATCAGAGGACAGTTTCTTAGTTAACTGATCAAGCATAAACTCTTGGTATTGGATCATATGAAACTGACAATTCAATGCTCTAGCTGAGAGAGTAGCAGAGGTGTATACTTTTTTACCCCATCTCTCTAAGGACCTGGATTCCCTTTCAGAAGGGAGAGGGTTTTTCGCTGAGGTCGAAGCTACTGCCTTAGGCCCCTGGGAGATAGTCTCAGGATCTGCAAAAGGAGCCTTGTATAAATGGTGATGAGTGTCCGGGACCCTGTAGAACCTATCGGGCTTAGCAGGGGCTGGAGGTAAAGTATCAGGAGCAGTACAAGCATCATTAAATGCATCATCCACAACAGGCAGAACTGGAGGTATAGCTAAAGGCCTATGTTGCGGTAAGTGTAAAAAGGTCCTAAGCCTTTTTCTTGAATCTGAGAAATCTTGTCCCTGCCATTGGAATTGCTCTCTCATGGCATGTTAAGTTTCCCCAAAGGAAAATTCCTCTGGTGGAGAGGCAGAAGGAATCGATTCTTCAGCATCAGAATCTTCATATGTAGAAAAAGGAGCCTCTGGATGGTCTGTATTGTCTGTATCATCAGAAGAGTCATCTGAGGACCCTGGCTCAGGGGGCTCTGCTCTAGGTCTCTTTTCTGGAGGTTGAGAGGCCCTGTCTGGGTGAGATTGGGATCCCCTTATTAAAGAGATGAGATCCTCTGCCAGAGTAAGCATTTGGGAACTGGAACTGGGCCTGTGAGAGGGGGGCTTAACAGGCACAGACTTGGAAGTTTTGGCTGCTTTAGCCCTGGCAAAGGCCTTTATAGACATGGCTGCAGGAGGCCTAGCAGCACCACGTGCTGGGGTAGAAACATCCAAAGGGATGGTGTCCGATAAATCTTGTGAAACCACAGTAATAGGTAAAACTTCAGAGGCCGATTCAACTAGGGTAGAAGGGGCCTCGGTAGTAGTCATGGATTCGGCTGAAGATTGAACCGTTTGCTCGGTTTCGGCCGAAACAGAGACACTCGCGGTTTGCTTAACCGCGGTTTCGGCCGAAACAGCGGACCGCGAGTGTCGGTCCTTTTCTTTGCGTTTAACAATTTGAGTAATCGGAGGATCCGACGGCATTTTGTACGCAAAATCCGAGCCGAAAAACTGTTCAGCAAACTCCGACCGACGCCTAAGCGTTCGTCGGTTGAAAGAAGCACAGGCTAAACAAGCTGCTACGTCGTGGTCTGGGCCTAAACAAGGTAGGCAGTAAGAGTGGAAATCTTTATGAGGTATTTGTTTCCCACAAGTTAAACAGTTATTTACTTTTTCTGACATCGGCTGAGGCAAGAAAGAGTCCCCAACGGGGTACTTAGCTTTTTAGAAGTCTTCGAAGTAGTATTCGGTAGTAGTAATCTCTGGATCTGACCGACCGGCACTTGCAAACAGCTTCCGCTTCGGGCGCCACGCGGCAAGAAAGACTGAGGAAAATGGCGTCGGCTGATGCCTTTATACCCGAAGAACTGCAGCTATGACGTCGGGTGAAGTGCGACACCAGCTGAGGCCAGACCCAGACTTTGGAATCCAGCCGACCGAAGGGCTGCCTGAAGACAGGACAACCCATTTGTAAGGACTGCAGATGCATCCTTGAAGGACATCTAAGTAGTCACATAATGCTCACTTACCCATGTTTCTAGCTTCACAAAACATTTAGGTGGTTAAACTCAGTAGGCTCAGTTCCTCAATTACACCAGTTTTCCAAAAGTAGTTTCAGTTCCTCTCTTGATGCACTGCTACTGAACTTGGAATACAAACAACTTGGCAACACTACTGACATCTTAATACATGCCACATGTCTGGCAGTTTGTGCAGAGAACTAAGGAGCAGTTAAGCACTTTCCTTGTCTTCATTGCCTAAATGTGCGACTGAGCAAGATACTTAACCAATATGAAAATTTCAACTTACAGCTCAAACACATGCTTCTGTTAAATTGCAACATATTTCAACCTGCTGCTGTGAACACACAGGTAAATTACAGCTAGTCAGAAAAAGGACCATTAAATAATTGCCCTCTTAATAGTGGGGATGTGAGTGAAAGCCAACTGCTGCTCATGTGCAACTCAGTTTAAATATAGTGAAAAATAAATGAACGCAGTGCTGTATTTCAACTTGTTTCACACTCTTACTGCCCTTCCTTGATAAAGCCATCTACAGGATTTATGTAGATCACCCAATGCGTACTTTCACACAGCGTACATTCCCATACTCGCCCATAAATAACCAGCTCACGGTTCTGTACATATCACTCCTTAAAACATTAAACTACATACTGGACACGTTGCACATTTAAACATCCAGAAACTCCTTTAGCTTCCATAAGTAATTCACATCTCCAAATGGAGTTTAACCATTAAAGATTTAAAAGGATAACTGGATTGTTATTAAATGCTCAACTTCTCTGTCCTTTTTCTCATATTTACTGTCTATGCTATGAAAAGCAATACAGGATTTAATATATTTTAAACAAACTTCTATCCACTAGAACACCTTACTGTACTGTGGTGGTTTAACTTTCAAAAAACCTTTTATCCCACTCTGGAAAAGTTTGCTGCAGTCTCCAATTCACTGATGTCATAAAGGACACTGAATACAGGTAGTTTTCAAATTCCCTCTCCAAAATGATATCGCCATGACCATCCTAAAAACCCACCCATACTGTGATGTCATAGCTACCCGGTCCTTCCCCTACTCATACAGAAAGTAACTGCTACGAGGAAACCAGTACACGAGTTAAGTCTCCTACTGTGAGCTGTCAATCACAGCAGGTAACAGCTCCAATTACCCTTAGCCTTTTGATAGCTAGGGAAGCTGGGTGTGAAGGGGGATGGCAGATGGGTCAAAGTAATACAATTCAGGCTTCTCAAAGTCATTCTAAAAAGAAGCAGCAATGAAAAGCACTTTTGAAAGTCTGTTCTGTGGCATTTGCACTCTGTTTTAAGTAGTCATTGAATGGCATGAAAAAAGAAGTTATGTTCTTACCATAACGTTCCATGTGAATTGTTCATCTCGCCTTTGTTCTTACACACGGGTTCGGAGCCGATCCTCAGCTCTGAGTCTGCCACATCACCAGCTCCACATCTTCGAGAAAGCTTGAGGTACAGTTCTATCCCATGATCCTCCTGTGCTAACCCTCAAATTTAGTTTGCTAACACCAGAAGAATCCCACTAGTTACTGCTCCCTAAGCGTATAGGAAAACGCAACCACACTGTCTGATACTATGTCATCAATAGAAGAGAAAAGATGCCATCCCTGATGTACACTAGGAAGCTCAAGAATAACAATATCTAGAGAAGACTGAACTTGCATGCAGTCGTACCCGTTCTTCCAGAGCAGGGGCCGGGATGGAAATGTAAGAACAAAGGCGAGATGAACAATTCACATGGAACGTTATGGTAAGAACATAACTTCATGTGAAATTGTTCAATCTCGCCGTTTGTTCTTGCACACGGGTAGTGTCCCTAGCTCCTTTACCCTGGGTGGCTCACGGGAGAACATTCCTGAGAACAGTGGAACCAAACTTCTCCCTGTCTCTGGAGTTATCTAATTTGTAGTGAGCGATGTATGTGGTTTCGCCCAAGTTGCTGCCGCACAAATGGTATCTAATGGCAAGCGAGTGGCATGGGCTAAAGTAGCAGTCGCCCTCGTAGAATGAGCCTTGGGGTTAAAGGGGAGTTGTTGCTTTGATCCTGAATAGGACTATCCAGATGGCGCTCAGACTGTATAAATTTAAAGTAACTTTTGTTACCGCCTTTCCCTTCCTTTGGTCAGCATATGATACAAATCTGACTTTCTGTATTTCTTCGTCCCAAGTAAAATCTCAGCTGCCTGTGGACGTCCAATTTGCGCATGTATTCCAACTTATTGGAGTGATTTTTGAAGAAGGTGGGTAAGTTCAATCGATTGATTAATATTCTGGACCGAACAAATCTTTGGAAGGAAGGATGGATTGGTGCGCAATGTTCCCCTATCTGGATGAAAAATCATATATGGGGGCTGGACAGACAATGCTTGCAACTCTGAAACCCTCCGGGCGGAAGTGATGGCAACCAGAAAAAGTGTCTCCCACGACAAAAATTTAAGAAGGGTTGTGATGGCTGGGGGCAACATGAGCAGTGATATCAGGTTAAGATTCCATGGGGCCACTGGATCACGAAAGGGGGGACGGAGGTGAAAGGTACCTTTCATAAAGGCTTTGCAAAGTCTGTGGGACACGAGAGAACCATCTCCCTGACCAACATGAAAGTTAGATATAGCCGCAAGTAGTACCCTTATCGTGGAAGTCTATGCTCCTTCATGAAAAAGTGTCGAAAGAAATTCTAAATATTGTGTGTACTGGAGCCCCTGACGATCTATACCCTGCTGTGAGGCCCAGTATGCAAAACAATTCCCATTTGCTGTTGTATAGCTTCCTTGTGGATGGCTTGTGGGAAAATACAATTGTGTTGTACTGCAGGGGACAGTAAATCTGACCTGGCTAAGATGGGAAGCAAAGCAGCCAAGCTGTCAGTTTGAGGGACGTGTGAGGAACTCCAGAGTGCGTCAGATCTGGCACTGGGTCCAGAATCCACGGTTCCTCCACCTGATGAGTTTGAAGAAAGGAGAACCAGATTTGTAGAGGCCAGAATGGGGCTATCAGAATTATGGTCCTTTCCAGACGTTTGGCTTTCTGCAGGAATTTGGGAATTAGCGGGACAGAGGGAAAAGCGTAAAGGAGACCCGGGGGCCAATCGTGTACCAGTGCGTCCCTGGGGGCACCCCCCCCCCGGAGGGGATAGTAGGGCAAAGTAGCTTCTGCATTTGGCATTCAATGGGGATGCAAATAGGTCGCAGCAAGGCTGGCCCCATCTGCGGAAAATCTTTTCCTCTACTTGAGATTTGAGGGACCACTCGTGGGGCAACAGGATGGCTCTGCTCAACCTGTCCGCAATGACTTGGATGTCCGTGGGATGTGCGTTGCTATCAGAAAGCGTCCAGTAGACACAGCCCATTGCCAAATCCTGAGGGCCTCTCTGCACAGTGGATAAGACCTGTGGATAAGACCTGGTTCCTCCCTGTTTATGTACCAGACTACTGACATGTCTGTCTGAACTGTCACTGTTCCCAGAGGTAAGGACTTGTGAAAGTGTTGCAACACTAGAAACACTGCCCTCAGCTCTAGGACATTGATATGCAGGTTGTACTCAAGTTGGACCACTGACCTTGGACTGTTCTTCCCTGAAAAAGTCCCCCCACCCTATCAGGGAAGCGTCCGTGGTTAAAGTAGCTATAGAACTGGGCAACAAACGGTCGGCCTGCTGTTAGGTCCTGACTGTGCATCCACCGTAGGAGATCCCATTTGCAGGAGTTCATGATTAAGATCTCGTGAGATAGTGGATGCTGTTGGTAAGACCACTGAGCGAATCCTCAT